>NC_045961.1:8463433-8532109 GCF_010909765.2 Amblyraja radiata
TCTCTGTGTGAAAAAGTGTTTCCTCGTCTCCGTTCTAAATGGCTTACCCCTTATTCTTAAACTCTGGCGCAGCGGTAGAGTTGCTGCCTCACAGCGCCAGAGACCCGGGTTCAACCCTGACTGCAAATGCTGCCTGCATGGAGTTAGTGAGACCACACCTGGAGCATTGTGTGCAGTTTACGACTCCAAACTTGAGGAAGGACATTCTTGCCATTGAGGGAGTGCAGCGTAGGTTTACAAGGTTAATTCCCGGGATAGCGGGACTGTCATATGCTGATAGATTGGAGCGGCTGGGCTTGTATTCTCTGGAATTTAGAAGGATGAGAGGGCATCTTATTGAAACATATAAGATTGTTAAGGGTTTGGACACGCTAGAGGCAGGAAACATGTTCCCGATGTTGGGGAAGTCCAGAACCAGGGGTCACAGTTTAAGAATAAGGAGTAAGCCATTTAGAACGGAGACGAGGAAACACTTTTTCTCACAGAGAGTGGTGAGTCTGTGGAATTCCCTGCCTCAGAGGGCAATGGAGGTAGGTTCTCTGGATACTTTCAAGAGCTAGATAGGGCTCTTAAAAATAGCAGAGTCAGGGGATATGGGGAGGAGGCAGGAATGGGGTACTGATTGGGGATGATCAGCCATGATCACATGATCGAAGGGCCGAATGGCCTAATCCTGCACCTATTGTCTATTGTCTATTAAGGCAGCAACTATGGAGTGAAGGAATAGGTGACGTTTCTGCCTCTGTAAATTGTCCCTAGTGTATGGGACATCACAGGTGATCGATGGTCAGCGTGGACTAGGTGGGCCGAAGGGACTGTTTCCACGCTGTAACTAAACCAAACTCGTAATTCCCCCAGAGAGATACAAGTAGAACAAAAAAAGCTTTTCACTGTACCTCGGTACACGTGACAATAAACTAAACGGAGAAATTAACTGACTGAGAAACTGCAGAAAACCTTATAAAACCGTACAAAAAACCCCCCACAAAGTGCTGGAGTAACTCAGTGGGTCAGGCACTTTCTCTGGAGGGCATGGATAGGTGACGCTTCGTGTAGGGACCTTTCATGACTCCTCCATCCTGCTTGCACTCTCATCTCCAATATTATCCCAACAATTTCCACAATGAGCTCAAAGATCGGCCCACTGAGTCCAGCCATCACCGTATCCCAGCACTACCCTACACTGTAGGGACAATGTACACTGTCGAAGCCAATTCATTGACAAACCTGCACGTCTTTGGAGTGTGGGAGGAAACTGGAGCACCCGGAGAAAATTCATGTGGTCACGGGGAGAACGTACAAACTCTCAGGCATGAGATTTTTCCGCGGATTGTGAGGTTCGGTGGAGCATTGCCACTGCCGTGGCCCCATCGTCGCGAGGCTTCAGCGCTGTCGACGCCCCACTTCACGCCTCCGCGGTGCCGAGCGGCCGAGCTTCACTTCACGCCTCCGTGGTGCCCAGCCGCGGGTGCCATTGACCGCTTCGTCCGACCCGGTCATCCACCCGTGAGGTCCCGGCCGGGGTTCTACGCGGCGATACAGGAGGCATTGAGACTGCGGCGACTGTGGAGCCTCACGGTGATGGAGCCTCGTGGTGATGGGGCCTCGTGGTGATGGGGCCTCGCGGTGATGGGGCCTCGCGGTGATGTGGCCTCGTGGTGATGGGGCCTCGTGGTGATGTGGCCTCGTGGTGATGTGGCCTTGTGGTGATGTGGCCTTGTGGTGATGGGGCCTTGTGGTGATGGGGCCTCGTGGTGATGTGGCCTCGTGGTGATGTGGCCTTGTGGTGATGGGGCCTCGTGGTGATGTGGCCTTGTGGTGATGTGGCCTTGTGGTGATGGGGCCTCGTGGTGATGTGGCCTTGTGGTGATGTGGCCTTGTGGTGATGGGGCCTTGTGGTGATGTGGCCTTGTGGTGATGGGGCCTCGCGGTGAATGGGGCCTCGCGGCGGTGGGGACTCACGGTGATGTGGCCTTGCAGGCAGTGGGGCCTCGTGGCGATGGGGCCTCGTGGTGATGGGGCCTCGCGGTGATGGGGCCTCGCGGTCAATGGGGCCTCGCGGTGATGGGGCCTCACGGTGATGGGGCCTCGCGGTGATGGGGCCTCGCGGTGATGGGGCCTCGCGGTCAATGGGGCCTCGCGGTGATGGGGCCTCACGGTGATGGGGCCTCGCGGTGATGGGGCCTCGCGGTGATGGGGCCTCGCGGTCAATGGGGCCTCGCGGTCAATGGGGCCTCGCGGTGAATGGGGCCTCGCGGTGATGGGGCCTCGCGGTGATGGGGCCTCGCGGTGATGGGGCCTCGCGGTGATGGGGCCTCGCGGTGAATGGGGCCTCGCGGTGATGGGGCCTCGCGGTGATGGGGACTCACGTTGATGTGGCCTTGCAGGCAGTGGGGCCTCGCGGTGATGGGGCTTCGTGGGCGGTGGGGCCTCATGGCGGTGGGGCCTCACGGTGATGTGGCCTTGCGGGCAGTGGGGCCTCGCGGTGATGGGGGCTTCGTGGGCGGTAAGTCCTTGCGGCGTCTGTGGGACCTTACCAAGGCTGTGGGAACTTGGTGAATTTCAAAATCCGCTACAATTCCTCTCTTTTCATTTTAATCCCCCGTCTCATGTCTGAAACTGTACATCCTGCATCCGTAGCCAAGCCTCTGGTGCTGTCCCACCTGCGACGTGGGACATAGATGTGTGTGGTTTAGGAAACAGCTATTCCAAATCACCATTCACCATCTTGGCATTCCAAGGCATTGAGGAATGAAGATGTGGAGTGATTGTTTTGTTGTTTTCAGTGTGTGCTCATCCTGTTGAGAGTCTGACCCCATGCTTTGAAAGGTGCTTTAGTGTAAAGCAGGGTATGGAGTTGAACTTTGCCTTGTTCAACGATGCTGATTAGGATTAGTTGTGACCAGGCCTCTTGCAAACGGTTCCAGCATTTTTTCATTTGCTGCAGCTTATTCCCAGCCGCGACTTCCCCAATCCAAGAAACACTTGCCCATGTTGTTTTGAATACATAGATTGGATATATCTCTACTGACTCTTTGGGAATCTCTGTTGACAAATCTCTGGGGCCCGTGGTTGATGCGTTTTGCTTTTGTGTTTGTAGATCACCCCGACACAATGGCGGTGCACAGGACGAAGGCCGAGGCCCTGGTGAAATGGGTAAGCATGAAACTCCCCTCTTCATCCAGAAAAAGATAGTGTTCATTGTGGCCCAGCGTGGAAACTGGCCCATCGGCCCATCATGTCCATGCCGACCCACCAAGCACCAACTGATCCCATTTACCAGCACGCCATCACGCGCTCACCTCAATGCTAAGGGCGCTAAGTAACAAAGTAACGTTGGGTACGGGTGCTCTCTGTACACACACACACACACCCCCCCCCCCCCCCCCCCCCCCGATTGTGTGGGTTTTCTCCAGGTGCTCAGGTGTCCTCCCACACTCCAAAGACGGACAAGTTTGTGGATAGATTGGCTTCGGTAAGATTGTAAAATGATTCCTAGTGGTAGGGTGATGCTAGTGAACGTGTGATCGCTTGTCGGCGTGGGCCGAAGGGGCTTGTCTCCACGCTGTATCTCTAAACTCCAAAGGTGACATCTGTGGAGAACGTGGATAGATGACGTTTTTGGGTCAGGACCCTTCTTCAGACTGATTTGTACTGGGGAGGAAGCTGGAACGGAGGTGGGAGCGGGGCGAAGCTTACAAGTGATGGATGGAGGGGATTCGGGTCAGAGGGGGTGATTGTCAGAGGAAGGGAGTAAGTGACAAAGTCTAGAGGTGATAAGGGGCCAAGAGGGTGTCAGATGCGAAGAGGAGTGTAATGTTAGGATACAGGTGGAAGATCCAGCACTTTGTGTCTTTTGTTGCAAGCCAGGGCAAACCATGAGCCGAATTCATTAAGTCATTGGAGCCGAATTGGGCCATTCGGCCCATCAAGTCTACTCTGGCATTCAATGTTCCCAATGTTGGGCGAGTCCAGAAATGTTCCCAATGTTGGGCGAGTCCAGAACCAGGGGCCACAGTCTTAGAATAAAGGGGAGGTCATTTAACTTTTTCACCCAGAGAGTTGTGAATTTATGGAATTCCCTGCCACAGAGGGCAGTGGAGGCTAAATCACTGGATGGATTTAAGAGAGAGTTAGATAGAGCTCTGGGGGCTAGTGGAGTCAAGGGATATGGGGAGAAGGCAGGCACGGGTTATAGATTGGGGATGATCAGCCATGATCACAACGAATGGCGGTGCTGGCTCGAAGGGCCGACTGGCCTCCTCCTGCACCTATTTTCTATGTTTCTATGTTTCAGTCATGGATGATCTATCTTTCTCTCTCAACCCCATTCTCCTGCCTTCTCCCGATAACCTTTGACACAACACGATATGATAGAACTTTATTTATCCCAGGAGGGAAATTGATCTGCCAACAGTTATAAAACACAAGATACATGGAACATGAAATTATAGTGATGAGAGTAAAGGCTGGGGGGATGTGCAAAGAGTGGGGAGGGGGGGTCTGTCTCCGTCTCAGTCTACCCCATGACAGAAGGTGGAGGAGTTGTACAGTTTGATAGCCACAGGGAAGAAGGATCCCCTGTGGCGTTCTGTGCTGCATCTTGGTGGAACCAGTCTGTTGCAGAAGGTGCTCCTCAGGTTGACCCATGTGTCACGGAGGGGGTGAGCTGTATTGTCCAGGATGCTCCACAGTTTGAGGAACATTCTCCCCTCCAAGACCAACCTCCCGTGAATCCAACTCCAACTCCGCCCCCAGGACGGAGCCGGCCTTCCCGATGAGTTTGTTGATCGTGTTGGTGTCCGCAGCCTTCTCCCTGCTACCCCGGCACACGGCAGTGAAGAAGATGGCACTGGCCACCACCGATTGGTAGAACATCTGCAGCATCTTATACCCGTACTATTAAAGAATCTGTCAACCTCCGGCTTAAAAATGCCCCATGACAACCTCCACAGCCGTCTGTGGCAAAGAATTCCACAGATTCACCATCATTCCTTCTGCAGTTGTACAGTGTATTGTGTGCAGTTTTGGTCCCCTAATTTGAGGAAGGACATTCTTCCTATTGAGGGCGTGCTGCGTAGTTTTACAAGGTTAATTCCCGGGAAGGCGGGACTGTCATATGCTGAGAGAATGGGTCGACTGGGCTTGTATACTCTGGAGTTTAGAAAGATGAGAGGGGATCTTATTGAAACATCTTATTGAAACATATAAGATTATTAAGGGTTTGGACACGCTAGAGGCAGGAAACATGTTCCTGATGTTGGGGGAGTCCAGAACCAGGGGCCACAGTTTAAGAGAATTCCACAGGCTCATCACTCTCTGTGAGAAAAAGTGTTTCCTCGTCTCCATTCTAAATGGCTTACTATTGGGCCGAAGGGCTCATATCCAGAAAGGAGGCTATTGTATCGAATGGACTGAGTGGCCGGCTTTTGCTGAAGATGTGTTACTCCAGTGCAGTCGCCCACACCCACTGCTGCACTTTCAGGTCTTGGGCAATTGCCCTCCCAGCTTCCTTTGTCTCTGACCCACTGCGAATGGTTCTATGGCCCACTCATTTGTTTGATGCAGCTGGTTGTGTAATACACCCAGCTGAACAGATCATTGAAGATAGACAAAAAACTGGAGTAACTCCGCGGGTCAGGCAGCATCTCTGGAGAAAAAGAATAGGTGACGTCTCGGGTCGAGACCCTTCTTCAGACTGAGCGAATGGAGCATCTGGGCTTGTACACTCTGGAGTTTAGAAGGATGAGAGGAGATCTCATTGAAACATATAAGATTGTTAAGGGCTTGGACACATCAGAGGCAGGAAACGTGTTCCCGATGTTGGGGGAGCCCAGAACATAGAAACATAGAAACATAGAAATTAGGTGCAGGAGTAGGCCATTCGGCCCTTCGAGCCTGCACCGCCATTCAATATGATCATGGCTGATCATCCAACTCAGTATCCCGTACCTGCCTTCTCTCCATACCCTCTGATCCCCTTAGCCACAAGGGCCACATCTAACTCCCTCTTAAATATAGCTAATGAACTGGCCTCGACTACCCTCTGTGGCAGGGAGTTCCAGAGATTCACCACTCTCTGTGTGAAAAAAGTTCTTCTCATCTCGGTTTTAAAGGATTTCCCCCTTATCCTTAAGCTGTGACCCCTTGTCCTGGACTTCCCCAACATCGGGAGCAATCTTCCTGCATCTAGCCTGTCCAACCCCTTAAGAATTTTGTAAGTTTCTATAAGATCCCCTCTCAATCTCCTAAATTCTAGAGAGTATAAACCAAGTCTATCCAGTCTTTCTTCATAAGACAGTCCTGACATCCCAGGAATCAGTCTGGTGAACCTTCTCTGCACTCCCTCTATGGCAATAATGTCCTTCCTCAGATTTGGAGACCAAAACTGTACGCAATACTCCAGGTGTGGTCTCACCAAGACCCTGTACAACTGCAGTAGAACCTCCCTGCTCCTATACTCAAATCCTTTTGCTATGAAAGCTAACATACCATTCGCTTTCTTCACTGCCTGCTGCACCTGCATGCCCACTTTCAATGACTGGTGTACCATGACACCCAGGTCTCGCTGCATCTCCCCTTTTCCTAGTCGGCCACCATTTAGATAATAGTCTGCTTTCCTGTTTTTGCCACCAAAATGGATAACCTCACATTTATCCACATTATACTGCATCTGCCAAACATTTGCCCACTCACCCAGCCTATCCAAGTCACCTTGCAGTCTCCTAGCATCCTCCTCACAGCTAACACTGCCCCCCAGCTTAGTGTCATCCGCAAACTTGGAGATATTGCCTTCAATTCCCTCATCCAGATCATTAATATATATTGTAAATAGCTGGGGTCCCAGCACTGAGCCTTGCGGTACCCCACTAGTCACTGCCTGCCATTGTGAAAAGGACCCGTTTACTCCTACTCTTTGCTTCCTGTTTGCCAGCCAGTTCTCTATCCACATCAATACTGAACCCCCAATGCCGTGTGCTTTAAGTTTGTAAACTAATCTCTTATGTGGGACCTTGTCGAAAGCCTTCTGGAAGTCCAGATACACCACATCCACTGGTTCTCCCCTATCCACGCTACTAGTTACATCCTCGAAAAATTCTATAAGATTCGTCAGACATGATTTACCTTTTGTAAATCCATGCTGACGTTGTCCAATGATTTCACCACTTTCCAAATGTGCTGCTATCCCATCTTTAATAACTGACTCTAGCAGTTTCCCCACTACCGATGTTAGACTAACTGGTCTGTAATTCCCCGTTTTCTCTCTCCCTCCCTTCTTAAAAAGTGGGGTTACGTTTGCTACCCGCCAATCCTCAGGAACTACTCCAGAATCTAAAGAGTTTTGAAAGATTATTACTAATGCATCCACTATTTCTGGAGCTACTTCCTTAAGTACTCTGGGATGCAGCCTATCTGGCCCTGGGGATTTATCGGCCTTTAATCCATTTAATTTACCCAACACCACTTCCCGGCTAACCTGGATTTCACTCAATTCCTCCAACTCCTTTGACCCGCGGTCCCCTGCTATTTCCGGCAGATTATTTATGTCTTCCTTAGTGAAGACGGAACCAAAGTAGTTATTCAATTGGTCCGCCATATCCTTGTTACCCATGATCAACTCACCCGTTTCTGACTGCAAGGGACCTACATTTGTTTTAACTAATCTCTTTCTTTTCACATATCTATAAAACTTTTGCAGTCAGTTTTTATGTTCCCTGCCAGTTTTCTTTCATAATCTATTTTTCCTTTCCTAATTAAGCCCTTTGTCCTCCTCTGCTGGTCTCTGAATTTCTCCCAGTCCTCCGGTATGCTGCTTTTTCTGGCTAATTTGTACGCATCATCCTTCGCTTTGATACTATCCCTGATTTCCCTTGTTATCCACGGATGCACTACCTTCCCTGATTTATTCTTTTGCCAAACTGGGATGAACAATTTTTGTAGTTTATCCATGCAGTCTTTAAATGTCTTCCATTGCATATCCACCGTCAACCCTTTTAGAATTAATTGCCAGTCAATCTTGGCCAATTCACGTCTCTACCCTCAAAGTTACCTTTCTTTAAGTTCAGAACCATTGTTTCTGAATTAACAATGTCACTCTCCATCCTAATGAAGAACTCAACCATATTATGGTCACTCTTGCCCAAGGGGGCACGTACAACAAGACTGCTAACTAACCCTTCCTCATTACTCAATACCCAGTCTAAAATAGCCTGCTCTCTCGTTGGTTCCTCTACATGTTGATTTAGATAACTATCCCGCATACATTCCAAGAAATCCTCTTCCTCAGCACCCTTGCCAATTTGATTCACCCAATCTATATGTAGATTGAAGTCACCCATTATAACGGTTTTGCCTTTGTCGCACGCATTTCTAATTTCCTGTTTGATACCATCTCCAACTTCACTACTACTGTTAGGTGGCCTGTACACAACACCCACCAGCGTTTTCTGCCCCTTAGTGTTTCGCAGCTCTACCCATACCGATTCCACATCCTGCAAACTAGTGTCCTTCCTTTCCATTGCGTTAATCTCCTCTCTAATCAGCAACGCTACCCCACCTCCTTTTCCTTTCTCTCTATCCCTCCTGAATATTGAATATCCCTGGATGTTCAGCTCCCAGCCTTGGTCACCCTGGAGCCATGTCTCCGTGATCCCAACTATATCATAGTCATTAATAGCTATCTGCACATTCAACTCATCCACCTTATTACGAATGCTCCTTGCATTGAGACACAAAGCCTTCAGGCTTGTTTTTACAACACTCTTACCCCTTATACAATTTTGTTGAAAAGTGGCCCTTTTTGATTTTTGCCCTGGATTTTCCGGCCTGCCACTTTTACTTTTCACCTTGCTACCTATTGCTTCTACCCTAATTTTACACCCCTCTGTCTCTACGCTCACACATTTAAGAAACCCTTTCCCTTTAACTCCATCCTCCACTAGCCCATTCGACACCCCACCCCCCTTATTCAGTTTAAAACCACCCGTGTAGCAGTGGCAAACCTGCCTGCCAGAATGCTGGTCCCACACCTGTTAAGATGCAATCCGTCCCTTTTGTACAGTTCCCCCTTACCCCAAAACAGATCCCAGTGATCTAAGAATCTAAATCCCTGCCCCGTGCACCAGTTCCTCAGCCACACGTTCAGGTCCCGTATCTCCCTGTTCCTGCTCTCGCCAGCACGAGGAACTGGAAGCAAACCGGAGATCACAACCCTGGAGAACCATGGGCCACACACAGTTTAAGAATAAGGGGTAAGCCATTTAGAACGGAGACGAGTAAACACTTTTTCTCACAGAGAGTTGTGAGTCTGTGGAATTCTCTGCCTCAGAGGGCGGTGGAGGCCGGTTCTCTGGATACTTTCAAGAGAGAGCTAGATAGGGCTCTTAAAGATAGCGGAGTCAGGGGATATGGGGAGAAGGCAGGAACGGGGCACTGATTGTGGATGATCAGCCATGATCACATTGAATGGCGGTGCTGGCTCGAAGGGCCGAATAGCCTACTCCTGCACCTATTGTCAATGGAGCGAAGGAATAGGTGACGTTGGGCCATGGAGGAGGCCCAGGACAGAAATGTCGGATACGGAATGGGAGGGGGAGTTGAAGTGCTGGGCCACCGGGAGATCAGGTCGGGTAATGCGAACTGTGCGGAGGTGTTGGGCAAAGCGATCGCCAAGCCTGCGCATGGTCTCGACCGGAAACGTCACCTATTCTATCGCTCCATAGATGCTGCCTCACCCGCTGAGTTTCTCCAGCATTTTTGTCTCTCTTCACTCCCCTCCCTTCACTTGTGTACTTATTGCTTCGTTTTCTGTTTCTGATACAGGTTAACAGTCTTAAATTGTCGGAAGGCGTCGGGAATCTTGCAACCCTTGGGGATGGTGTTGTCTTCATCCACATAGTGTGCAGACTGTGAGTAACTACTTCACGCAAGAGCTTTCAAGGGAAGATAATGCTTTGGGGGATAGACACTAAATGCTGGAGTAACTCAGCGGGTGAAGCAGCATCTATGGAGAGAAGGAATCGGCGATTTCAGGTCGAGACCAAGCGCAGGCTTGGCGATCGCTTCGCCCAACACCTCCGCACAGTTCGCATTAACCGACATAATCTTGCGGTGGCCCAGCACTTCAACTCCCCCTCCCATTCCAAATCCGACCTTTCTGTCCTGGGCCGCCCCCAAGGCCAGAGTGAGTCCCACCGCAAATTGGAGGAGCAGCACCACATATTCCGCTTGGGTAGTTTACACCCCAGCGGTATGAACATTGACTTCTCTAATTTCAGGTAGTCCCTGCTTTCTCCCTCCTTCCTCTCCCCTTCCCAGCTCTCCCACAGCCCACTGTCTCCACCTCTTTCTTTCTTCTTCCGCCCCCTCCCCCATCCCCACATCAGTCTGAAGAAGGGTCTCGACTCGAAACGTCCCCTATTCCTTCCATCCATAGATGCTGCCTCACCCGCTGAGTTTCTCCAGCATTGTGTGCCTACCTACAATTTAAACCAGCATCTGTGGTTCTTTCTTATACGTGGATGTAGAGGGAATGCTCCCACTAGTAGGAGAGTCTCGGACTAAAAGGCGATTAACGTTCCACTTTCTGTCCACTAAAAGTTCCACAGTTTGCAAAGTTGTATTCCACTTGTTGAATACAGTCGCTAGCCAACAATCAGCCTATCAGGGAATCTCCTTGCCCAAGGTCATCTGTTGCTAGCCAGATTTGCCCTGATCTTTTCTTGCTACCAGTCCAGAGGATGCTTCCACTGGTGGGAGAGTCTAGGACCAGAGGTCACAGCCTCAGAATTAAAGGACGTTCTTTTAGGAAGGAGATGAGGAGGAATTTCTTTAGATAGATCGGCCATGATTGAATGGCGGAGTGAACGATGGGCCGAATGGCCTAATTCTGCTCCTATCACTTATAGACCCGAAACGTCACCTAATCCTTTTCTCCAGTGATGTTGCCCTGGACGGCATGGACAAGATGGGCCGAAGGACCTGTTTGTGTGCTGTGTAGCCCTATTGACATGATGAAAGGCCATCGCCCCACCTCCACCTCGTTCTGCGGCTTTTTTAGATTTACTATTTGCAGTTTTAAATGTTCAAATAAAAAGAAAAGATAGGTTATAAGAGTGCAGTAATCAAATCGTTGTCTATGTATAGCAATAGACAATAAACACAGGAGTAGGCCATTCGGCCCTTCGAGCCAGCAGCGCCATTCAATGTGATCATGGCTGATTATCCAAAATCAGTACCCTGTTCCTGCCTTCTCCCCATATCCCCTGACTCCGCTATCTTTAAGAGCCCTATCTAGCTCTCTCTTGAAAGTATCCAGAGAACCGGCCTCCTGAGGCAGAGAATTCCACAGACTCACCACTCTCTGTGAGAAAAAGTGTTTCCTCGTCTCCGTTCTAAATGGCTTACCCCTTATTCTTAAACTGTGACCCCTGGATCTGGACTCCCCCAACATCGGGATCATGTTTCCTGCCTCTAGCGTGTCCAAACCCTTAATAATCTTATATGTTTCAATAAGGTTAAACTTTTCAATAACGAACAAACTTTCTGATTTCAGAAATGGAAAAGAAAATGAATTGCAGATAGTTGAAGACAAGTCCATTGAGGAGAGATTCCAGTTCATCTTCAACTTTTTACAAAGTAAGCATCCCGCATGAGGCAGAACTGGGTGGCCGTCAGGGGGAGTGTTGTGGAGCAGAGGGATCTAGGAGAGACCAGGTACATTGTTCCTCAAAGCTGGCGTCACAGGTGATCTGGGTCCATGGCACTATCTCGTTGTGCCATGGACCCAGATCACCGTCTCCATCAGGCGATCAGCAGAGAGCAGAGGCCACCGCGAATGAAGTCCCGTCACCCCTATGCTCCACATGGAAAACAACTCCCAGCATCCATCCAGCCAACTGAGACAAAGGCACACTGGATAGCCAGCAAGTGGTCACAGGAGTGGAAGGCAACCTCATCTCCATTACACAGCTACATCTCTTCACCAGGTAATAGACATTAGACAATAGGGGCAGGAGTAGGCCATTCCAGCCAGCACCGCCATTCAATGTGATCATGGCTGATCATCCCCAATCAGTGCCACGTTCCTGCCTTCTCCCCATATTCCCTGACTCCGCTATTTTCAAGAGCCCCATCGAGCTTTCACTTGAAAGCATCCAAAGAACCTGCCTCCACCACCCTCTGAGGCAGAGAATTCCACAGACTCACCACGCTCTGTGAGAAAAAGTGTTTCCTTGTCTCTGTTCTAAATGGCTTACTCCTTATTCTTAAACTGTGGCCCCCTGGTTCTGGACTCCCCCAACATCTGGAACATGTTTCCTGCCTCTAGCGTGTCCAAACCCTTACTCTTATATGTTTCAATGAGATGCCCTCTCATCCTTCTAAACTCCAGAGTGTACAAGCCCAGCTTCTCCATTCTCTCAGCATATGACAGTCCCGCCAACCCGGGAATTAACCTTGTAAACCTACGCTGCACTCCCCCAATAGCAAGAATGTCCTTCCTCAAATTAGCTGTCCAGGGTCTGAGCTCCCCAGAGGAGCATGGGTGAAGCTCAACAGACTTGGTACTGAAGTTGGGCGTTTCAATGCCAGCGTGTGGAGATGGGGGCTCCCTCCGCCAGAGCCCAGCCTGTGAATGTGGAGCAGAACAACAGACAGCCAACCATGTCATCTCTGGGTGCCCGCTCTACCACCCACCAAATGGAGCTGTGTCAGGGCCTGGCAGACATTGACGCAGAGACAACAAACTGGCTGCTCAACACCCGGCTTGAGATCTAACTATTCCTTTGTGGGCAACAAGGAAATGGCAGAAGAGTTGAACAGGTACTTCGGATCTGTCTTCACTAAGGAAGACACAAACAATTTCCCAGATGTACTGGAGGACAGAGGAACTGAAAGAAATTTTCATTAGGCGAGAAATTGTATTGGGTAGGCTAATGGGACTGAAGGATGATAAATCCCCTGGGCCTGACGGTCTGCATCCCAGGGTCCTCAGGGAGGTGGCTCTAGAAATAGTGGACGCATTGGTGATCATTTTCCAATGTTCAATAGATTCAGGATCAGTTCCTGTGGATTGGAGGATAGCTAATGTTATCCCACTTTTCTAGAAAGGAGCGAGAGAGAAAACGGGGAATTACAGACCAGTTAGCCTGACTTCGGTGGTGGGAAAGATGCTGGAGTCAATTATTAAAGAGGTAATAATGGGGCATTTGGATAGCAGTGAAAGGATTAGTCCAAGTCAGCATGGATTTATGAAAGGGAAATCATGCTTGACTAATTTTCTGGAATTTTTGAGGATGTGACGTAAAATGGATGAAGGGGAGCCAGTGGATGTAGTGTATCTAGACTTTCAGAAAGCCTTTGATAAGGTCCCACACAGGAGACTGGTGACTAAAATTAGAGCACATGGTATTGGGGGTAGGGTGTTGACATGGATAGAAAATTGGTTGGCAGATCGGAAGCAAAGAGTAGGAGTGAACGGGTCCTTTTCAGAATGGCAGGCAGTTGCGAGTGGAGTGCCGCAAGGCTCAGTGTTGAGGCCGCAACTGTTTACCATATATATTAATGATTTGAAAGAGGGAATTAGGAGCAACACCAGCAAGTTTGCGGATGACACAAAGCTGGGTGGCAGTGTGAACTGTGAAGAGGATGTTAGAAGGTTGCAGGGTGACCTGGACAGGTTGAGTGTGTGGGCAGATGCGTGGCAGATGCAGTATAATATAGATAAATGTGAGGTTATCCACTTTGGCGGCAAAAACAAGGGGGCAGATTATTATCTCAATGGGGTTAGGTTAGGTAAAGGGGAGGTACAGCGAGACCTGGGCATCCTTGTACACCGGTCACTGAAGGTTGGTGTGCAGGTACAGCAGGCAGTGAAGAAAGCTAATGGAATGTTGGCCTTCATAACAAGAGGATTTCAGTATAGAAGAGGTTCTTCTGCAGTTGTATAGGGCTCTGGTGAGACCACATCTGGAGTATTGTGTGCAGTTTTGGTCTCCTAATTTGAGGAAGGACATCCTTGCGATTGGGGCAGTGCAGCGTAGGTTCACGAGATTGATCCCTGGGATGGCGGGACTGTCATATGAGGAAAGATTGAAAAGACTAGGCTTGTATTCACTGGAGTTTAGAAGGATGAGGGGATCTTATAGAAACATAAAATTATAAAAGGACTGGACAAGCTAGATGCAGGAAAAATGTTCCCAATGTTGGGCGAGTTCAGAACCAGCGGCCGCAGTCTGAGAATAAAGAGGAGGTCATTTAAGACTGAGGTGAAAAAAAACGTTTTCACTCAGAGAGTTGTGAATTTATGGAATTCCCTGCCACAGAGGGCAGTGGAGGCCAAATCACTGGATGGATTTAAGAGAGAGATAGATAGAGCTCTAGGGGCTAGTGGAGGCAAGGGATATGGGGAGAAGACAGGCACGGGTTATTGATAGGGGACGATCAGCCATGATCACAATGAATGGCGGTGCTGGCTCGAAGGGCCGAATGGCCTCCTCCTGCACCTATTTGCTATGTTTCTATGTCTATGATTCTATGTTTGGTTTATGTTTCATTTGCAAGAAGAACGGGTTGATGGGGTGGTGAAAAAGACTTGGCACATTGGCCTTCTTCTGTCAGTATTGAGTATAGAAGTTGGGAGGTCATGTTGCAGTTGTATAGGATGTTGGTGAGGCAGCATTTAGTTCTGGGCACCATGTTATGGGAAAGATTTTAATTCGGAAAGAATTGCAGACAAGATTTACGAGGATGTTGCCAGGACTCGAGGGCCTGAGGTTGGGCAGGCTGGGACTCTATTCCGTGAAGCGCAGGAGGATGAGGGGGTGAACTTATGGAGGTGTAGTGAGAGCTAGTTAGGGCTATTAAAGATAGCGGAGTCAGGGGATATGGGGAGAAGGCAGGAACGGGGCACTGTTTAGGGATGATCTGTCATGATCACATCGAATGGCGATGCTGGCTCTAAGTGCCAAATGGCCTCCTCCTGCATCTATTGTGTATAAAATCATGAAAGGAATAAATCGGGTCTCTTGGCCGGGGTTGGGGAATCGAGATTTAGAGGATGTAGGTTTGAGGTGAAGGGGGGAAAAGAATGAATAGGAATCTGATGTTCTGTGCATGGTCAATGACTTGCGTTGCTAACCACCGTGTTCTGTGTTTCTAGGTGCTGACGTTAAGGAGAGTCAGCAAGGTAAGACTCTCTCTGCCAGGGTAATAGACAATAGGTGGAGGAGTAGGCCATTCGGCCCTTCGACCCAGCACCGCCATTCAATGTGATCATGGCTGATCATCCACAATCAGTACCCCGTTCCTGCCTTCTCCCCATATCCCCTGACTCCTCGATTTTTAAGAGCCCTATCTAGATCTCTCTTGAAAGTATCCAGAGAACCGGCCTCCACCGCCCTCTGAGGCAGAGCATTCCACAGACTCCCAACTCTCTGTGTGAAAAAGTGTTTCCTCATCTCTAAATGGCTTACCCCTTATTCTTAAACTGTGGCCCCTGGTTCTGGACTCCCCCCAACATCGGGAACATACAGCGCAGAAACAACCCCCTTCGGCTCACCGAGTTCGTGCCGACCAGCGACCCCCCCCCCCCCCCCCCCCCCCCCCCCCCCCGTACACTAACCCACACACTCTTGGGACGATATTGCAATTGGCCAAAGCCAATTAACCTCCAAATCTGTACTTCTTTGGAGTGTGGGAGGAAACCAGGAAATCAGGAAAACTCACGGGGTCAGGGGGCGAACGTAAAAAATCCGTATAGACAGCACCCGTAGTCAGGATCGAACCCCGGATCTCTGGTGTTGTGAGGCAGCAACTCTACCACTGTGCCGCCCTGACTTGTGATGCAAGCTGCTCCTGGAAGTGGCCCAGCAAGACACTTCATTCAAGGGCAATTAGAGATGAGTGATAAATACTAGGTTCACAGGTTATAGGGGTAGAATTAGGCCATTCGGCCCATCGAGTCCACTCCGCCATTCAATCATGGCTGATCTCTGCCTCCTAATCCCATTTTCCTGCCTTCTCCCTATAACCCGGCTTGTACGCGCTAGAATTTAGAAGACTGAGGGGGGATCTTATAGAAACTTACAAAATTCTTAAGAGGTTGGACAGGCTAGATGCTGGAAGATTGTTGGGGAAGTCCAGAACAAGGGGTCATAGTTCAAGGATAAGGGGGAAATCTTTTAGGACCGAGATGAAAAAAACATTTTTCACACAGAGAGTGGTGAATCTCTGGAATTCTCTGCCACAGAGGGTAGTTAAGGCCAGTTCATTGGCTATATTTAAGAGGGAGTTAGATGTGGCCCTTGTGGCTAAAGGGATCAGGGGGTATGGAGAGAAGGCAGGTATAGGATACTGAGTTGGATGATCAACCATGATCATATTGAATGGCGCCGAATGGCCTACTCCTGCACCTAATTTCTACGTTTCTATGTAACCCTTGCCACCCGTTCTAATCATTTGTCTATCTCTGCCTTAAAAGTATCCACTGACTTGGCCTCCACAGCCCTCTGTGGCAATGAGTTCCACAGATTAACTACCCTCTGACTAAAGAAGTTCCTTCTCACCTCCTTTCTAAAAGAGCGCCCTTTAATTCTGAGGCTGTGACCTTGGGTCCTAGACTCTCCCACCAGTGGAAACATCCTCTCCACATCCACTCTATCCAGGCCTTTCATTATTCTGTAAGTTTCAATGAGGTCCCCCCTCAACCTTCTAAACTCCAGCGAGTACAGGCCCAGTGCCGTCAAACGCTCATCATATGTTAACCCACTAATTCCTGGGAACATTCTTGTAAACCTCCTCTGGACCCTCTCTAGCGCCAGCACATCCTTCCTCAGATACAGGGCCCAGATTTGCTCACAGTGCTCCAAATACAATAGACAATAGGTGCAGGAGTTGGCCATTCGACCCTTAGAGATAGGACCATCATTCAATGTGATCATGGCGGATCATCCCCCAATCGGTACCCCGTTCTTGCCTTCTCCCCATATCCCCTGACTCCGCTGTCTTTGAGAGCCCTATCTTTGAGAGCCCTATCTAGCTCTCTCTTGATGGAGGCAGGTTCTCTGGATGCTTTCAAGAGAGAGCTAGATAGGGCTCTTAAAGATAGCGGAGTCAGGGGATATGGGGAGAAGGCAGGAACGGGGTACTGATTGGGGATGATCAGCCATGATCACATTGAATGGCGGTGCTGGCTCGAAAGGCCAAATGGCCTACTCCTGCACCTATTGCCTATTGACTCAGCGAGACAAGCTGCATGGCAGGAGAGAAGGAATGGGTGACGTTTTGGGTCGAGACCCATCTTGTCTGAAACCCCCACGATACGTCACACTTTCCTTCTCGCCAGAGATGCTGCCTGACCCGCTGAGTCACTCCAGCGTTTTGTGTCGATCTTCGGTTGAGACCAGCGTCTGCAGTTCCTTCTTCACATTCGTGTCTGTCCTCTTTGTTTGCAGATCGGTGCAGGTACAACCCTGCTTCTGGAAGTGCCGGGTCCTTGCAGAAGATCCTACATGGCGAGGATATTGAGCTTGAGATGGCCAAGGTGAGCTCGTGCCCTGAACCTCGGGGGCTGTGGGCGAGGGCATCGCAAGCAGTTTATTTTGTTTGTGGATGTGTGCGTCACTGATAATAATAATAATACACTTTATTGTCATTGTAAATACATACAACAAAATTTCACTGCCGGAGCGGAGCTCCAACGTATCAGATGAATAATAAAAAATTTACAAAACTAAACATGACAAGGCGCTGGTCAGACCGTATGTGGAGCACTGTGAGCAAACCTGGGCCCCATATCTAAGGAAGGATGTGCTGGCTCTGGAGAGGGTCCAGAGGAGGTTTGCAAGAATGATCCCAGGAATGAGTGGGTTCATATGATGAGCGTTTGACATCGCTGGGCCTCGCTTGAGTTTAGTAGGTTGAGGGAGTGCAGCGTAGGTTCACAAGGTTAATTCCCGGGATGGCGGGACTGTCATGTGCTGAGAGAATGGGGCGGCTGGGCTTGTATACTCTGGAGTTAAGAAGGATGACGGGATCTCATTGAAACACATAAGATTATTAAGGGTTTGGACACGCTAGAGGCAGGAAACATGTTCCCGATGTTGGGGGAGTCCAAAACCAGGGGCCACTGTTTAAGAATAAGGAGTAAGCCATTTAGAACGGAGACGAAGAAACACTTTTTCCTCACAGAGAGTTGTGAGTCTGTGGAATCCTCTGCCTCAGAGGGCAGTGGAGGCCAGTTCTCTGGATACTTTCAAGAGAGAGCTAGATAGGGCTCTCAAAGACAGCGGAGTCAGGGGATATGGGGAGAAGGCAAGAACGGGGTACCGATTGGGGGATGATCCGCCATGATCACATTGAATGATGGTGCTATCTCTAAGGGTCGAATGGCCAACTCCTGCACCTATTGTCTATTGTATTTGGAGCACTGTGAGCAAATCTGGGCCCTGTATCTGAGGAAGGATGTGCTGGCTCTAGAGATGGGGGAGTCCAGAACCAGGGGCCAGAGGAGGTTTACAAGAATGTCCCCAGGAATTAGTGGGTTAACATATGATGAGCGTTTGACGGCACTGGGACTGTACTCGCTGGAGTAGGCAATTCGGCGCCATTCAATATGATCATGGCTGATCATCCAACTCAGTACCTGCCTTCTCTCCATACCCTCTGATCCCTTTAGCCACAAGGGCCACATCCAACTCCCTCTTAAATATAGCCAATGAACTGGCCTTAACTACCTTCTGTGGCAGAGAATTCCAGAGATTCACCACTCTCTGTGTGAAAAATGTTTTTCTCATCTCGGTCCTAAAAGATTTCCCCCTTATCCTTGAACTATGACCCCTTGTTCTGGACTTCCCCAACAATCTTCCAGCATCTAGCCTGTCCAACCTCTTAAGAATTTTGTAAGTTTCTATAAGATCCCCCCCTCAGACTTCTAAATTCTAGCGAGTACAAGCCGGGTTATGGGGAGAAGGCAGGAAAATGGGATTAGGAGGCAGAGATCAGCCATGATTGAATGGCGGAGTGGACTCGATGGGCCGAATGGCCTAATTCTACTCCTATAACCTGTGAACCTAGTATTTATCACTCATCTCTAATTGCCCTTGAATGAAGTGTCTTGCTGGGCCACTTCCAGGAGCAGCTTGCATCACAAGTCAGGGCGGCACAGTGGTAGAGTTGCTGCCTCACAACACCAGAGATCCGGGGTTCGATCCTGACTACGGGTGCTGTCTATACGGATTTGTTACGTTCACCCCCTGACCCCGTGAGTTTTCCTGATTTCCTGGTTTCCTCCCACACTCCAAAGAAGTACAGATTTGAGGGTTAATTGGCTTTGGCCAATTGCAATATCGTCCCAAGAGTGTGTGGGTTAGTGTACGGGGGGGGGGTCGCTGGTCGGCACGAACTCGGTGGGCCGAAGGGAGTTGTTTCTGCGCTGTATGTTCCCGATGTTGGGGGGAGTCCAGAACCAGGGGCCACAGTTTAAGAATAAGGGGTAAGCCATTTAGAGATGAGGAAACACTTTTTCACACAGAGAGTTGGGAGTCTGTGGAATGCTCTGCCTCAGAGGGCGGTGGAGGCCGGTTCTCTGGATACTTTCAAGAGAGAGCTAGATAGGGCTCTTAAAGATAGCAGAATTAGGGGATATGGGGAGAAGGCAGGAACGGGGTACTGATTGGGGATGATCAGCCATGTTCACATTGAATGGCGGTGCTGGCTCGAGGAGCCGAATGGCCTACTCCTGCACCTATTGTCTATTGTATCTCTAAAAAAAAAAAAACCCTCGGTGACGGGCGACAATGATAAACCAACATTAACTGCTGTGTGTTTGTTTTGTGTTTGTACAGGTGACTGTTCTGCTTCTCCACCTCCACACCATGGCCAGACAAAACCCACGTGAGTTTGAGGATCTTGACATAGAAACCCAGGTAAACAAAATGCGGAGGAAAGAACAGCAGATGCTGGTTTAAATCGAAGATAGACACAGAATGCTGGAGTTACTCAGCGGGACAGGCAGCGTCTCTGGAGGGGAGGAATGGGTGACGTTTCGGGTCTCGACCCGAAACGTCACCCATTCCTCCCCTCCAGAGACGCTGCCTGTCCCGCTGAGTGACTCCAGCATTTTGTGTCTATCATAGAGAGTCATGGATCTAGTTTGGATAGCATGCAAAACAAAGCTGAGTCTGAGAATCTTGAAATAGAAACCCAGGTGAACAAAATGCCTGCTGCTTCTCCCTTGTTTCAGACAATCGGGGGGTGATGCTTTCTAGACTCCTGAGTTACTCTGAAGCATTGGCAGTGGTCAGTTTATTGGTGTCCATGTCCCCATAGTTACGGAGCTTCCACTGTGGGAAGGCAGTTCCTGGATGATAATAGACAATAGACAATAGGTGCAGGAGTAGGCCACTTGGCCCTTTGAGCCAGCACCGCCATTCGGCCCTTCGAGCCAGCACCGCCATTCAATGTGATCATGGCTGACCATCCCCAATGAGTACCCCATTCCTGCCTTCTCCCCATATCCCCTATCTTTAAGAGCCCTATCTAGCTCTCTCTTGTAAGTATCCAGAGAACCGGCCTCCACCGCCCTCTGAGGCAGAGAATTCCACAGACTCACAACTCTGTGTGAAAAAGTGTTTCCTCGTCTCCGTTCTAAATTGCTTACCCCTTATTCTTGAACTGTGGCCCCTGGTTCTGGACTCCCCCATCATCGGGAACATGTTTCTTGCCTCTAGTGTGTCCATATCCTTAATATGTTTCAATAAGATATCCACTCATCCTTCTAAACTCCAGAGTGTACAAGCCCAGCTGCTCCATTCTCTCAGCATATGACAGTCCCACCATCCCGGGAATTAACCTGGTGAACCTACGCTGCACTCCCTCAATAGCAAGAATGTCCTTCCTCAAATTAGGGGACCAAAACTGCACTAGTATAATGTGGCATATGTGCAAATTTGCCTACGCTTTCTGGGCAGCGCAGCAGGTAGAGCTGCTGCCTCACAGCGCCATAGACCCGGGTTCGATCCCGACCACGGGTGCTGTCTGTACGGAGTTTGTAACCGCGAGGGCTTTATCCGGGTGCTCCGGTTTCCTCCCACACCCTAAAGACGTGCTGGTTTGTAGGTTAATTGGCTTCAGTAAAATTGGGTTGATCGCTGGGCGGGCGGAGTTGCTAAGGTTTCTTTGCTTAAAACAGACAACTCCCAATAGGTTAGGTAAACCTTTACTTTTACATCAGATGGGAGTGGCTGGCGATGTTACATAGAAACATAGAAAATAGGTGCAGGAGTAGGCCATTCGGCCCTTCGAGCCTGCACCGCCATTCAATGTGATTATGGCTGATCATCCAACTCAGTATCCTGTACCTGCCTTCTCTCCATACCCCCTGATACCTTTAGCCACAAGGGCCACATCTAACTCCTTCTTAAATATAGCCAATGAACTGTCCTCAACTACCTTCTGTGGCAGAGAATTCCAGAGATTCACCACTCTCTGTGTGAAAAATGTTTTTCTCATCTCGGTCCTAAAAGACTTCCCCCTTATCCTTAAACTGTGACCCCTTGTTCTGGACTTCCCCAACATTGGGAATAAACTTCCTGCATCTAGCCTGTCCAACCCCTTAAGAATTTTGTAAGTTTCTATAAGATCCCACCTCAATCTTCTAAATTCTAGCGAGTACAAGCCGAGTCTAGCCAGTCTTTCTTCATAGGAATCAGTCTGGTGATCCTTCTCTGTACTCCCTCTATGGCAAGAATGTCTTTCCTCAGATTGGGAGACCAAAACTGTACGCAATCCTCCAGGTTGTACACAGTACTCCAGGTGTTACAGTCCAGAAGTATCCAGTGATACTTCTGGTTCTCCCAAGATACCACTCTAATGAATGAAGACATGCAGCATATTTTATAGTATTTTGGAAACGTAGTCACATGTTTATACAGCGTTGCAGCAGTGACGTCTAACACAAATCAATCACAGGCGGCTGTACACATTCAAAGTATACTTGTCACTAATACAATACTTGTGGTTATATAAAGGATAGACAATAGGTGCAGGAGTAGGCCATTCGGCCCTTCGAGCCAGCACCGCCATTCAATGTGTTCATGGCTTATCATCCCCAATCAGTACCCTGTTCCTGCCTTCTCCCCATATCCTCTGACTCCGCTATTTTTAAGAGCCCTATCTAGCTCTCTCTTGAAAGCATCCAGAGAACCGGCCTCCACCGCCCTCTGAGGCAGAGAATTCCACAGACTCACAACTCTCTGTGTGAAAAAGTGTTCCCTCGTCTCCGTTCTAAATGGCTTACCCCTTATTCTTAAACTGTGACCCCTGGTTCTGGACTCCCCCAACATCGGGAACATGTTTCCTGCCTCTAGCGTGTCCAAACCCTTAACAATCTAATATGTTTCAAACCCTTAACAATCTTATATGTTTCAAGGATAAAGGACAAAGGACATTTATTGTCACATGCATCAATTGGTGCAGTGAAATTTGAGTTGCCATCCAGCCTACAAATAAGATAAACACAACACTATAGAATTTAACATAAAACATAAATACGATCGATCACAAACTGTGGATCACAAACTTCGAAACAATCAGGAACTTAGTCGAAAGCCCAACATTTGCAATTCCGTCTTAACAATGTCATCATCGGTATCAGTAGCAGCCAGAAGATTTCTGTTTATGGAAACTACCAACTCCCCCAGGAAACACATCCTGTCCCGTTATTGTTTTACGAAGGAACTGCGGATGCTGGAAAATCGAAGGTAGACAAAAATGCTGGAGAAACTCAGCGGGTGAGGCAGCATCTGTGGAGCGAAGGAAATTTCCTTTGCTCCGTAGATGCTGCTTCACCCGCTGAGTTTCTCCAGCATTTTTGTCTGCCTCCTCTCCCACTATTGTCAATGGTCCTTTGCTTGGGCATAACAGGAAGCACGGTCAAAGCAGCTTGAATGATGGCCTCCAACTTCCTGATTACCACAGCTTTGCAACTTCAGCTTATTTCAGAACCCAAAATAGTCAAGCTACAAGTCATATGCTGAGAGAATGGGGCAGCTGGGCTTGTACACTCTGGAGTTTAGAAAGATGAGAGGGATTCTCATTGAAACATATAAGACTGTTAAGGGCTTGGACACACTAGAGGCTGGAAACAGGTTCCCAATATTGGGGGAAGTCCAGAACCAGGGGCCACAGTTTAAGAATAAGGGGTAAGCCATTTAGAACGGAGACGAGGAACCACTTTTTCTCACAGGGAGTTGTGAGTCTGTGGAATTCTCTGCCTCAGAGAGCGGTGGAGGCCGGTTCTCTGGATGCTTTCAAGAGAGAGCTAGATAGGGCTCTTAAAGATAGCGGAGTCAGGAGATATGGGGAGAAGGCAGGAACGGGGTACTGATTTGGGATGATCAGCCATGATCACATTGAATGGCGGTGCTGGCTCGAAGGGCCAAATGGCCTACTCCTGCGCCTATTGTCTATTGTCTATTGTCTAAAACTCAAGCTAATCTTTTACTTTATAAATTCTAATGTAAAATATTTTACTATTAACTATGATATTCTCAGAGTGGGGCCGTAGGGCCTGTGTCTGCGCTGAATGTCTGTAAAGTCCATGAATAGAGTGTGGTGACTGTGAAGCACTGGGGTTGACAACCTAGCACAGCTGCTGACTGGGTAGGTGTGAAATAGTGGCAGATCATGCAGAGCAGACACACGGCAAGCAGCTGTACCCCCCCCCTCCCCCCATGAGGAAGATGTGGGGAGATAACTAACCACCTATAAATGAGGGGGAGATAGAAACATAGAAAATAGGTGCAGGAGGAGGCCATTCGGCCGTTTGAGCCAGAACCGCCATTCATTGTGATCATGGCTGATCGTCCCAAATCTCCCCATATCCTTTGACCCCACTAGTCCCTAGAGCTCTATCTAACTCTCTCTTATATCCATCCAGTGACTTGGCCTCCACTGCCCTCTGTGGCAGGGAATTCCACAAATTCACAACTCTCTGGGTGAAAACGTTTTTTTCTCACCTCAGTCTTAAATGGCTTCCCCTTTATTCTAAGACTGTGTAGCCCCTGGTTCTGGACTCGCCCAACAATGGGAACATTTTCCCTGCATCTAGCTTATCCAGTCCTTTTATAATTTTGTATGTTTCTATAAGATACCCCCTCATCCTTCTAAACTCCAGTGAATACAAGCCTAGTCTTTTCAATCTTTCCTCATATGACAGTCCCGCCATCCCAGGGATCATTCTGTGGCGATATTCTACGGCGGTCACGGTGGTGCAGCGGTAGAGTTGCTGCCTTACAGCGAATGCAGCGCCGGAGACCCGGGTTCCATCCCGCCTTAGGGTGCTGCCTGTACGGAGTTTGCACGTTCTCCCCGTGACCTGCGTGGGTTTTCTCCGGATGCTTCAGTTTCCTCCCACACTCCAAAGACGTGCAGGTTTGTAGGTTAATTGGCTTGGTATAAATGTAAAAATTCTCCCTAGTGGGTGTAGGACAGTGTTAGTGTGCGGGGATCGCTGGTTGGTGCGGACCCAGTGGGCCGAATGGCCTGTTTAGAGAAAACGTTTAGTTTAAAGATAAACCAACAATAGATAATAGACAATAGGTGCAGGAGTAGGCCATTTGGCCCTTCGAGCCAGCACCGTCATTCAATGTGATCATAGCTGATCATCCACAATCAGTACCCCGTTCCTGCCTTCTCCCCATATCCCCTGACTCAGCTATTTTTAAGAGCCCTATCTAGCTCTCTCTTGATAGTATCCAGAGAACCGGCCTCCACCGCCCTCTGAGGCAGAGAATTCCACAGACTCACCACTCTCTGTGAGAAAAAGTGGTTCCTTGTCTCCGTTCTAAATGGCTAATTCTTTATTCTGAAACTGTGTCCCCTGGTTCTGGATTCCCCCAACATCGGGAACATGTTTCCTGCCTCTAGTGTGTCCAAGCCCTTACAAACTAATTTCCTATTTCCTCACAATTTGCTGGAAGCTTAACTTTCCCAAATGTTTATTCAAAATGTACCACCTAATCTTTCATTATTTTTACGACAATGTTGCCAGGACCCGAGGACCTGAGCTGGAGGGAGAGGTTGGGCAGGCTGGGAGTTTATTCCTTTGAACGCTGGAGACTGAGAGATGATCTTTTAGAGGTGTATAAAATCATGAGGGGTATAGATCGGGGGTGAATGCAAAGTCTTTTTTACTCAGGGTTAGGGAATCAAGAACCAGAGGACATAGGTTTAAGGTGAGAGGGGGAAGATTTAATAGGAACCTGAGGAGTACCTTTTTCACACAGAAGATGGTGGGTGTATGGAACGAGCTGCCAGAGGAGGTAGTTGTGGCAGGTCTATAAGATACAGGTAGACAAAAGTGCTGGAGAAACTCAGCGGGTGCAGCAGCATCTATGGAGCGAAGGAAATAGGCAACGTTTCGGGCCGAAACCCTTCTTCAGACTGATGGAGGGTGGGGGAGGCGGGGAGAAGAAAGGAGAAAGGAAGAGGAGGGGCCAGAGGGCTGAGGGTGAGCTGAGAAGGGGAGGAGACAGCAAGGGCTACCAGAAATTGGAGAAGTCAATGTTTATGCCGCTGGGGTGTAAACTGCCCAAGCGGAATATGAGGTGCTGCTCCTCCAATTTCCAGTGGTGCTCACTCTGGCCATGGAGGAGGCCCAGGACAGAAAGGTCGGATTCGGAATGGGAGGGGGAGTTGAAGTGCTGGGCCACAGGGAGATCAGGTTGGTTAACGAGCGGAGGTGTTCGGCGAAACGATCGCCAAGCCTACGCTTGGTCTCACCTGAGGCAGGTATGTGGAGTTAAGAGTGTTTAACTGTCATATGTACCGTTAATGGAACGATTAAATTCTTACTTGCAGCATCTGAACAGGCTCTTAAATACCTTACCGATAAAATATAATGACTTGAAAAATTCAAAGCCATTGTAACAGCCCATAAAAGATCATAGTTGCTGAGGCTAGTGTTACATAGAGCCATGTTTTTCTGGGCCTCTTAGTTCCCACTCTATATCCACTCCCTCTTCTCTCCTCTCCCATCGGGCAAGAGGTACAGAAGTGTGAAAACGCACACCTCCAGATTCGGGGACAGTTTCTTCCCGGCTGTTATCAGGCAACGGAACCATCCTACCACAACTAGCTAGCGGTCCTGAACTACCGTCTACCTCAATGGGGACCCTCAGACTGTCTTTGATTGGACTTTGCTGGCTTTACCTTGCACTAAACGTGATTCCCTTATCATGTGAATGACTCGATTGTAATCATGTATTGTCTTTCCGCTGACTGGTCAGCACGCAACAAAAGCTTTTCACTTGTACCTTGTGACAATACAGGTGACAAGAAACTGAACTGAACTAAACCGATAGATTTGCACTGTGACTAAAGAACCAGTGGTAAAATACTTGCAGGCCCTGGGTTACAGCATTTGCACATTTATTTGCATAATTTTAAAGCTTGTGTTTGACCGTCTATCTTCTCCACCCCACCCCAGGGTGAGCTTGTGGGCATTCTGCACTTTGTGCTGGATAATGAAGAAGAAATTCACATGGACAATACCCTGGCCACGTTTTTGCAGAGTCGAGGTAACTAACTACACCGAAATAACTTTGCCGCCACCTGTAAAAGACATTTGGACAGGTACATGGATAGGAAAGGTTTAGAGGGATACGAGACCAAGTGGGACGCGTTGGGTCCCTGTCACATGGGAGGCCTGGTCCCCCAACGCAACCCGTTCCCAAACGCAATATTCCACCACTCACCCGATCCCCCAACACAACCCGTTCCCCCAACGCAATATTCCACCACTCACTCATAGCCCCCACGGAAGTCTGGTCGCCCAACGCAACCCGTCCCCGATCGCAATATTCCACCACTCACCCGATCCCCCAATGCAACCCGTTTCCCCTAACGCAATATTCCACCACTCACCCATAGCCCCCAACAGCGCAGGCGCAGCTCATGTTGGGACTGGCTTACATGGGGCATCTTGGTCAGCATGGACAAAGGGCCTGTTT
Source organism: Amblyraja radiata (assembly GCF_010909765.2). Taxonomy (NCBI): domain Eukaryota; kingdom Metazoa; phylum Chordata; class Chondrichthyes; order Rajiformes; family Rajidae; genus Amblyraja; species Amblyraja radiata. The sequence continues at coordinate 8,490,445 of NC_045961.1, forward strand.
CCATGTCTGGATTAAGCCTGGGGACTGGAGTGGGTTTTAACTTGAAGGTGAAAGAGAGAATGTATTACAGACGCCACAAACTGCACATGCTGGAATTTTCAGCAAAACGCAAAATGCTGTCGGAACAGTTACTGAGGGTCAGTCGGCATCTGTGGAGGGAATGGACAGACCCTTCCACGCATTCCCCTTCCACTTCCCATCCCTGTCCACCTTTTCCCTCTCTCCGATGGAGGCTTGTTCTCTGGATGCTTTCAAGAGAGATAGATAGGGCTCTTAAGGATAGCGAAGAGTCAGGGGATATGGGGTGAAGGCAGGAACGGGGTACTGATTGGGGATGATCAGCCATGATCACAGTGAATGGCGGTGCTGGCTCGAGGGGCCGAATGGCCTACTCCTGCAACTATTGTCTATTTCACTCATCTGACATCCTTTTGTCTCATTGCCACCTCCTCCAGCATTTGTCACTTACTCCGCCCATCTGACAATCATCCCCCTCCTCCTCCCGTCACCTGTACCCACCTATCACTCGCCCTGCTTTGTCCCATCCCCACCCCTCTTATCCAGCTTTCCCCCCTCCGGCTCCATCAGTCTGAAATAAGTTCCCAACCCGAAATGCCAATTCCCTCCACAGATGCTGCCTGACCCGCTGAGTTCCTCCAGCACTCCAGCGAGCGTATCGCCCAGTTAAGCCATGCAACAAGCTTGTCTTCTACACATTCTTCCCTGTATTTCTTTAAACTGGTGCTCTCTTTTGTCTTGCCTTTGATGATAACTATAGATCAAACTGTATTGCTGATTTGATCCGTATCTGGTTTTGCTGCTGATGACCTGATCTAAATCCACACCACCACCATCTTGTGGCATGCGGGCATTTTACACATCATGCCACAAGGTGGTGGTGGTGGTGTGGAAAACCTGACATGGATTATGGATCAGGTCATCGGCATCAAAACCAGACACAGATCTAATCAGCAATACTGTTTGATCTACAACAACCACTATGGAAGAACTTGCGCAAGAAAGAACTGCAGATGCTGGTAAAATCGAAGGTGGACACAAAAAACTGGAGTAACTCAGCATCTATGGAGAGAAGTAATGGGCGACGTTTCGGGTCGAGACCCTTCTTCAGGCTGATGTCAGGGGAGGGGGCGGGACAAAGATAGAATGAAGTCGGAGACAGTAAGACTGGGGGGAGAACTGGGAAGGGGGAGGGGATGGAGAGAGAGAGGGAAAGCAAGGACTATCTGGAGTTAGGGAAGTCAATATTCATACCGCTGGGGTGTAAACTACCCAAGCGAAATATGAGGTGCTGTTCCTCTAATTTGCGCTGGGCCTCACTCTATGACAGTGGAGGAGGCCCAGGACAGAAATGGGAATGGGAGGGGGAGTTAAAGTGTTTGGCAACCGGGAGATCAGGTAGGTTAAGACGGACTGAGCGGAGGTGTTCAGCAAAACGATCGCCGAGCCTGCGCTGCGATGTAGGAAAGTTGACACCTGGAACAGCGGATACAGTAGATGAGGTTGGAAGAGGTGCAAGTGAACCTCTGCCTCACCTGGAAAGGAACTGCAGATCGTGTCTGAAGAAGGGTTTCGGCCCGAAACATTGCCTATTTCCTTCGCTCCATAGATGCTGCTGCACCCGCTGAGTTTCTGCAGCTTTTTTGTGTACCAAGGAACTGCAGATGCTGGTTTAAACCAGATAGACACAAAAAGCTGGAGTAGCTCAGCGGGGCAGGCAGCGTCTCTGGAGAGAAGGAATGTGTGACGATTCAGGTCTCGCCCCGAAACGTCACCCCTTCGTTCTCTCCAGAGATGATGCCTGTCCCACTGAGTTATATAGAGCCTGATGTTTGCTGGGAAGAAGTTATATTGGAAGAACCTGAGTAAGAAAGAACTGCAGATGCTGGTAAAATCGAAGGTGGACACAAAAAGCTGGAGTAACTCAGTGGGTGAGGCAGCATCTATGGAGGGAAGGAATGGGTGACTCTCGAAGGGCCAAATATCCTACTCCTGCACCTATTGTCTATTGTCCGTCTTAACCAAGCTGATCTCCCGGTGGCTCAGCACTTCAACTCCCCCTCCCATTCCCAATCTGACCTTTCTGTCCTGGGCCTCCTCCATTGTCAGAGTGAGGCCCAGCGCAAATTGGAGGAGCAGCACCTCATATTTCGCTTGGCTAGTTTACACCCCAGCGGTATGAACATTGACTTCTTTAGCTTCAGGTAGCCCTTGCTTTCTCTCTCTATCCTCTCCCCCTCCCCAGTTCTCCCACTAGCCTTACTGTCTCCGACTACACTCTATCTCTGTCCCGCCACCTCCCCTGACATCAGTCTGAAGAAGGGTCTCGACCCGAAACCGCGCCAATTCCTTCTCTCCATAGATGCCGCCTGTCCCGCTGAGTTACTTACACCAGCTTTTTGTGTCCACCATGGAAGATACTTGTGACAGCTTTATAAAGAGGCGATCGTTTCCTCTCTATCTTTCCAGCCTTGTCTCCAATGGCTCATCATCACAGCACCAGTTCAGATGAAGTCACCACTCCAATGTTCAGTGGGAAACTCGGACACAAGACCCAGTTTGTGGCACCGAAGGTGTACAGGTCAGCAACATTCGGTGTTCCTAGTTTACTGTATTGTGGTCTGTTTAGAGTATTGTGTTCAGTTTTTGGCCAGCTTGTTAATAGGAAGGATGTTGTTAAGCTGGATAAGGTGCAGAATTTATACAAATACATCGATAGATGCTCCTGAACACACCTTCAGTGATGTAACCTGGGGTCATTGGGTGTTTCGGGTCTTTCAACATCAGACACCCTTACTTACTTTTACTTTATTAATTTATTGAACATGTTAGAAAATACAAACACAAATAAACTTGTAAGCAATAAAAAAAGAAAATAAAACACAAAGGAAAACAAACAAATAAGTAACTCAAATAATACAAATAATATCGTTCATGTTCAAAAGGGGTAAGAAGAAGTTCGAAAACTTTTCTGGTCCTACCCCCTCTTATTTTCTATACATTTTCATGGAAATACAAAATAATGGGAACAAATGGACCCAAAATGTTGAACAGTCCACAAACAAGAAATAACCAAACAGAAAAGAAAATCACTGGTCCAGCTCATAACCATTCAATCTTTTGTTTCTGAAGAGTGTTTTAAGTTTGAATAGAGTCTTACATTTTTTCAGCTTATCATGGCAGTAATTCCAGAGACTAACACCTTTTGCTGTAACACAATGGAGTTTTGCATTAGTTCTTATTGCCGGTTTTTCGAATATATAGGTTCCTCTCAGGTTGTGTTTGCTTTCTCTCCGTTGGAACAACCCCTGGATATTACAAGGCAATTGCTGATTAGCTGCTTTGAACATAATTTGGATAGTTTTATAATCTGTCAGATCTTGAAATTTTAATGTTTTTAGTCTGATAAATAGTCTGATCAGACCACCACTTGTGTTCAGGTGGCATTCGCTCCTCCCCATGGACCTCCTCTCCTGATCCAGAGCCATCTCGAGGCCTTCTCCGCTGCCTCTGTGGTGTTCTTGATGGCCCTTCTCCTCGCCACTCCGTTGATGCCCAGTGCACTCAAGGCTTTGTAGAGCGATTGCCCTGCAAAACCTCTGCAGCCAACCTCGATGGGCATACACCTTGCCTTCCAGCCCTGCTTGCGGCAGTCTATGACCAGCTCTTCGTGCTTGGTCATCTTCCTCTCGTGGGGCCTCCTCCAGACGGTCCTCCCACGGCACTGTCAGTTCCAACAAGACGATGTTTTTCGTCACCTCTGAGACCAAAGATTAGCAAGGATGTTCACACGTGATAGGAGTAGATTTAGGCCATTCGGCCCATCAAGCCTACTCCGCCATTCAGTCATGGAGAGAGTTTTCAAGAGAGAGTTAGATTTAGCTCTTAGGGCTAACGGACTCAAGGGATATGGGGAGAAAGCAGGAACAGGGTACTGATTTTGGATGTAGATAAAAATGCTGGAGAAACTGAGGCAGCATCTATGGAGCGAAGGAATAGGTGACGTTTAGGGTCGAGACCCTTTTTCAGATTTTGGATGATCAGCCATGATCATATTGAATTACGGTGCTGGCTCAAGGGGCCGAATGGCCTACTCCTGCACCTATTTTCTATGTTTCTATGGCTGATCAGTCTCCCCATCAACAAGCTGTTGCCAGGACCTGAGGGCCTGAGCAAAAGGGAGAGGTTAAGTAGGCTGGGACATTATTTCTATAGTGCAAGAGGATGGGCGGTGATCTTATGGAGGTGTATAAGATCACGCGAGGAATAGTTAGGTTAAATGCACAGAGTCTTTTACCCAGTCGGGAAATTGAGAATCAAAGGACACAAGTCAAGTCAAGTCAAGAAAGTTTATTGTCATGTGTCCCAGATAGGACAATGAAATTCTTGCTTGGTGCAGCACAACAGAATATTGTAAGCATAAATACAAAATATATGGACAGGTTGAGTGAGTGGGCAGACTCGTGGCAGATGCAGTATATTATAGATAAATGTGAGGTTATCCACTTTGGTGGCAAAACCAAGGGGGCAGATTATTATCTCAATGGGGTTAGGTTAGGTAAGGGGAAGGTACAGCGAGACCTGGGTGTCCTTGTACACCGGTCACTGACAGTTGGCGTGCAGGTACAGCAGGCAGTGAAGAAAGCTAATGGAATGTTGGCCTTCATAACGAGGATTTCAGTATAATAATAATAATAATAAATTTTATTTATGGACGCCTTTCAAGAGTCTCAAGGACACCTAGGAGTAGAGAGGTTCTTCTGCAATTGTATAGGGCCACATCTGGAGTATTGCGTACAGTTTTGGTCTCCTAATTTGAGGAAGGACATCCTTGTTATTGAGGCAGTGCAGCGTAGGTTCACGAGATTGATCCCTGGAATGGCGGGACTGTCATATGAGGAAAGATTGAAAAGACTAGACTTGTATTCACTGGAGTTTAGAAGGATGAGGGGGAATCTTATAGAAACATATATAATTATAAAAGGACTGGACAAGCTAGATGCAGGAAAAATGTTCCCAATGTTGGGCAAGTCCAGAACCAGGGGCCACAGTCTTAGAATAAAGGGGGGGCCATTTAAGACTGAGGTGAGAAAAAACCTTTTCACCCAGAGAGTTGTGAATTTGTGGAATTCCCTGCCACAGAGGGCAGTGGAGGCCAAATCACTGGATGGATTTAAGAGAGAGTTAGATAGAGCTCGAGGGGCTAGTGGAATCAAGCAATATGGGGAGAAGGCAGGCACGGATTATTGATTGGGGACGATCAGCCATGATCACAATGAATGGTGGTGCTGGATCGAAGGGCCGAATGGCCTCCTCCTGCACCTATTTTCGTTGTTTCTATGTTTCTGACAGTTTAGTGTGTCTATAGACCATAGACCATATATATACATATAAATAAACAGATAAAGTGCAATAGGTTGTTATAGTTCAGAGTTTGTTTGATGGAGAGTTTAATAGCCTGATGGCTGTGGGGAAGAAGCTGTTCCTGACCTGTACCTTCTACCTGATGGCAGCAGAGAGATGAGTGTGTGGCCAGGATGGTGTGGGTCCTTGATAATGTTGGCAGCCTTTTTGAGGCAGCGACTGCGATAGATCCCATCGATGGTGGGGGGGGGGGGGGGGGGGGTCAGAGCCGATGATGGACTGGCCAGTGGTCACAACTTTCTGCATTCTTTTCCGCTCCTGGACGCTCAAGTTGCCGAACCAAGCCACGATGCAACCAGTCAGCAGGTGAGGGGAGAAAGATTTAACAGGAAGGGCAACCTTTTTCACCCAGAGGGTGGTGGGTGTAAGGAACGAGCTGCCGGTGGAGGAAGGTGAAGCAGGGTCTATCACGACGTTTAAGAAACATTTAGACAGGTACGTGGAGAGGACAGATCTGGAGCGACATGGGTGGGACTAGTGTAGATGTGGGATGTTGGTCGGTCTAGCGAACATTGTGGACTGAAAGGACTGTTGTGTGACACGGACATGGTGGGCCCAAAGGCCTGATCCATCGCTGCATCTCTATAATACACTAAACTAAATTAGTTTGGATTGGCGCCATGCGTGACACAGACGTTGTGCGCCGAAAGGCCTGTTGAGTAGCAGGGACATTGTGGGCCGAAGGGTCTGTCGGCGTGCTGTACCGCTGTGTGTGTGTCTGTCCCACGCTGCAGTTGTGGCCCCTCCACCTCCCCGACATCGCCGATGCGCGACTTCATGCGGACGCCGCAGGTGCAGGTGCGACGGTTGAAGAGGCAGCTGGCCGACGCGCGGATGCTTCGCGACGACTTGGAGACGGAGCTGACGGACACTCGCAAGCTCATCACCGAGAAAGGTAACCGCGGGGAAAGCCGGTGGGTGACAATAGGTGCAGGAGGCCCTTCGAGCCAGCACCGCCATTCAATGTGATCATGGCTGATCATCCCCAATCAGTACCCCGTTCCTGCCTTCTCCCCATATCCTCTGACTCCGCTATGTTTAAGAGCCCTATCTAGCTCTCTCTTGAAAGTATCCAGAGAACCGGCCTCTGAGGCAGAGAATTCCACAGACTCACAACTCTCTGTGAGAAAAAGTGTTTCCTCGTCTCCGTTCTAAATGGCTTACTCCTTATTCTTAAACTGTGGCTGCTGGTTCTGGACTGCCCCAACATCGGGAACATAGAAACATAGAAAATAGGTGCATGAGTAGGCCATTCGGCCCTTCGATATGATCATGGCTGATCATCCAACTCAGTATCCTGTACCTGCCTTCTCTCCATACTCCCTGATCCCTTTAGCCACAAGGGCCACATCTAACTCCCTCTTAAACATGTTTCCTGCCTCTAAGGAGGCGAGGGCGGGCCTAGAATGGCTCACCGGATTCAAGGACAGTTTCTTCCCAGCTTTTATCAGGCAATTGAATCATCCCATCACAACCAGAGAACGGTCTTGAACTACTATCGACCTCTTTGGTGACCCTTGGACTATCCATGTTTAAGAAAGAACTACAATTGCTGGAAAAATCGAAGGTAGACAAAAATGCTATGGAGCGAAGGGATAGGTGACGTTTCGGTGCTTAGATTTTACTTTAGATTTTAGAGATACAGCGTGGAAACAGGCTCTTCGGCCCATCAAGGCCATGCTGATCACCAATCACCCTATACACCAGCACCATCCTACACACGGGACAATTTACAATTTCACCCAACCCAATTATCCTGCAAACTTGTGCCTCTTTGGGGTGTGGGAGGAAACTGGGTCACCGGGAGAAAACCCACGAGACCTCGTGCAAACTCCGTGCAGACAGCACACGAGGTCAGGATGGAAATCGGTTCTCTGGCGCTGTGAGGCAGCAGCAGTTGTGCCACCCCTGTACCTGTTTATCGTACCTGCCTCAATTACTTCCTCCAGCAGCTCGTTCCATACACCCACCACCCACCACCCTCTGAGTGAAAAACGTTGTCCCACAGGTTCCTATTAAATCTTTCCCTCACCCCCTCATCTTAAACCTATGCCGTCTGGTTCCTAATTTCCCTGCCCTGGGTAAAAGTCAGAGTTAATTTACCCTGTCTATTCCCCTCATGATTTTACACTGTTGAAATGTTCCGTGCCTTTCCTGAACTTCCCTGGTTAGAGTGAGAGAGTGACACAGGCCCAACTTGCCCACACCGGCCAACATGCCCCAGCTACACGAGTCCCACCTGCCTGCGTTTGGTCCATATCCCTCCAAACCTGTCCTATCCATGTTCATGACCGTCACTGTTTCATGGGTTCCCCTTATTCGCGGGTTGCAAGCGGGTTCATGGGTGCAAGCAGACTGGGACACTGCCCATTGAGCCTGGCCTGTATCCGACCACAGGCCCTGTATCCCGATCTCAGGCCCATTGAGCAGGGGCTGTATCCTGACAACAGGCCCAATGAGCAGGGGCTGTATCCCGACCACAGGCCCGGCTCGCTCGGCGATAGAGGGCCGCCCAGCCCGGCCCCTGGTCGCTCCGTGGATCGTGAATTGGGAAAGCAGGAAGGAGACGGCAACAGCTGCAGCGGATGCTGGACAAAAGGCCGGATGAGAAGATCCGGCAGTCTTACCATCCGCGCCCTCGAGGTGGGCTGCGGGACGCACCCCCTGACCCTGGGGGACAAGGCCTGGAGAGGGACATGGGATCGGGGGACGAGGGGAATGGAGGCGATAGCTGCAACGGGCCTTTGTGGCCGACTGCAGCCGGGACTGTAAAATGGCTCCCCCGGCATTGGACTCAGTGGGCTGTTGTGTACATTCTGTACTGACCGGGGCGATCGTGCTTATCTACTCACAGGGTAGAAACGTATAAAATTATAACGGTGGCGCAGCGGTAGAGATGCTGCCTTACAGCAAATGCAGTCAAAGACCCAGCTTCGATCCCGACTACGGGCGCTGTCTATACGGAGTTTGCACGTTCTCCCTGTGACCTGCGTGGGTTTTTCTCTGAGATCTTCAGTTTCCTCCCACACTCCAAAGACGTACGTACAGGTTTGTAGGTTAAATGTTCAAGTTCAAGTTACATTTATTGTCACATACACTAATTGGTGTAGTGAAATTTGAGTTACCATACAGCCACATAAATAAAATAAAAAGAACACAACACCATAGAATTTAACATGAGCATCCCCCACAGCAGAACATCCCACACTGGTAAATGTTTTAATTGTCCCTAGTGGCTGTAGGATAGTGTTAATGTGCGGGGATCACTGGTCGGCGCAGACCCGGTGGGCCGAAGGGCCTGTTTCCATGCTGTATCTCTAAACTAAAAGGACTGAACAAGCTAGATGCAGGAAAAATGTTCCCAATGATGGGGGAGTCCAGAAGCAGGAGCCACTGTCTAAGAATAGAGGGGAGGCCATTTAAAACTGAGATGAGAGAAAAAAAGGTTTTCACCCAGAGAGTTGTGAATCTGTGGAATTCTCTGCCACAGAGGGCAGTGGAAGCCAATTCACTGGATGTATTTAAAAGAGAGTTAGATAGAGCTCTAGGGACTATCAAGGAATATGGGGAGAAAGCAGCCACGGGTTACTGATTGTGGATGATCAGCCATGATCACAATGAACGGCAGTGCTGGCTCGAAGGTCTAAATGGCCTACTCCTGCACCTATTTTCTATGTTTCTATAGTCTTGTGGATCTGTGTGCAAAAACAGTTTTTGAATGAATGAATAATAATAATAATAATGGATGGGATTTATATAGCGCCTTTCTAATACTCAAGGCGCTTTACATCGCATTATTCATTCACTCCTCAGTCACACTCGGTGGTGGTAAGCTACTTCTGTAGCCACAGCTGCCCTGGGGCAGACTGACGGAAGCGTGGCTGCCAATCTGCGCCTACGGCCCCTCCGACCACCACCAATCACTCACACACATTCACACACAGGCAAAGGTGGGTGAAGTGTCTTGCCCAAGGACACAACGACAGTATGCACTCCAAGCGGGATTCGAACCGGCTACCTTCCGGTTGCCAGCCGAACACTTAGCCCATTGTGCCATCTGTCGTCCCTGAATGAATGAATGAATGAATGAATGAATAAGTTTATTGGCCAAGCATTCACATACAAGGAATTTGCCTTGGTGCTCTGCCCGCAAGGCATACAGTGACAGTTTGGAATGACACATAAAACATTAAACATTAATAATAAAACATTGATTATACATGTGAATTAAATAAAATACCAGAGCAAAACCACTGTACCTGGTCCACGCAACGATAAATAAACCATTGGGCTGCATGGTTTACATCAAAGATCCTATAGCGAAAAGATAGACCACTCGACGAAAAAGACGTAGTACGGTCATGGGCAGATTCATGGGTAATTTTCAGCCCCATTTACGTAACCGGCTTCCGTCTTCGCACCAAAGATCCCGTAGGATAACTAGTGCGGAGACGGAAGCCGGTTACGGAAACATCCTCGTAAAAATAAAAGTTATTTGGTAAAAATCTTCTCCTCATTTTCAGAATTTTAATTTATTAACACAAACGGTTCCCCCGCAACGTTGATTACACTGCGAGTCGGGTCGGGTCGGGTTACTGAAATGGATGAGAAAAAAAAGGCCCACGTTCCGCTCCGTTGCGTACTACACGTCAGCCCATTGCATTTAGCAGGAGTGGTCTATCTTGCTCCGCTATAGGATCTTTGGTTTACACGCAAGTTCCTCTAATCCAACAATTGGCGACCTGTTGACGAGTTTGCCTTGTTCCTTTCTGCCAGACACACACATCTCCATCATGCAGCAGAAGGTCGACCGGCTGGTGAGGTTGACGGAGAGACAGGCGTCCGAGGAGCAGCCCAACGAGCTGGGCAACCTGCAGGAGAAATGCGAGAGGTATCACTGCGGCCCCTCACTCACTCACTCACTCGCTCGAACCTAGTGTCAGAGAACTCCGCAATAGAGACTTTAGAAATTCTTGCTATTGAGGGAGTGCAGCGTAGGTTTACAAGGTTAATTCCCGGGATGGCGGAACTGTCATTTGCTGAGAGAATGGATCAGCTGGGCTTGTACACTCTGGAGGATGAGAGGGTATCTCATTGAAACATATAAGATTATTAAGGATTTGGACACGCTAGAGGCAGGAAACGTGTTCCCGATGTTGGGGGAGTCCAGAACCAGGGGCCACAGTTTAAGAATAAGGGGTAAGCCATTTAGAACGGAGACGAGGAAACACTTTTTCTCACAGAGAGTTGTGAGTCTGTGGAATTCTCTGCCTCAGAGGGCGGTGGAGGCGGGTTCTCTGGATGCTTTCAAGAGACTTTAGAAATGGCCTTTCGGCCTACCAAGACTGACATAGATTCTTGTGTGGGAAGGAACTGCAGATGCTGGTTCAAACCGAAGATAGACACAAAAAGCTGGAGTACCTCAGCGGGTCCGGCAGCATCTCTGGAGAGAAGGAATAGGCGACGTTTCGAGTCGGGACCCTTCTTCAGACTGAGAGTCAAGGATAGGGGAAGCGAGAGATATAGACGGCGATGAGAGATAAAGAACAATGAATGAAAGATATGCAAAAAAGTAACGATGATTATGGAAACAGGCCATTGTTAGCTGTCTGTTGGGTGAAAACGAGAAGCTGGTGCGACTTGGGTGGGGGAGGGATGGAGAGAGAGGGAATGCCCAGGCTACTTGAAGTTTAAGAAATCAATATTCATACCACTGGGCTGTAAGCTGCCCATGAGAAATATAAATAAGTGTGTAAGAAAGAACTGCAGATGCTGGTTTAAATCAAAGGTAGACACAAAATGCTGGAGGTAAAGGGAAAGGTGTTGTTTCTGCAGGGGAAAGTACCCGGGGAGGGGGCGGTTTCGGTGGGAAGGGACGAGTTGACCAGGGAGTTTCGGAGGGAACGGTCTCTGCGGAAAGCAGAAAGGGGTGGAGATGAGAAGATGTGGCCAGTGGCGGGATCCCGTTGGAGGTGGCGAAAATGTCGGAGGATTATATACTGTATGCGATGGCTGAAAGGTGAGGCAGAGGTTCACCTGCACCTCCTCCAACCTCACCTACTGTATTCACTGTTCCAGGTGTCAACTTCTCTACATTGGCGAGATCAAGCGCAGGCTCGGCGATCGTTTCGCCCAACACCGTCCGTCTTAACCTACCTGATCTCCCGGTGGCTCAGCACTTCAACTCCCCCTCCCATTCCCAATCTGACATTTCTGTCCTGGGCCTCCTCCATTGTCAGAGTGAGGCCCAGCGGAAATTGGAGGAACAGCACCTCATATTTCGCTTGGGCAGCTTCCACCCCAGCGGTATGAACATTGACTTCTTTAACTTCAAATAGCTCTTGCTTTCCCTCTCTCTCCATCCCCTCCCCCTTCCCAGTTCTCCCACTAGTCTTGCTGTCTCCGACAACATTCTATCTCTGCCCTGCCCCCTCCCCTGGCATCAGTCTGAAGAAGGGTCTCGACCCGAAACGTCGCCCGTTCCTCCTCTCCAGAGATGCTGCCTGTCCCGCTGAGTTACTCCAGCATTTTGTGTCTACAAGCGAAATATGAGATGCTGTTCCTCCAATTTGTGTTTAGCCTCACTCTGAAAATGGAGGAGGCCTAGGACAGAAAGGCCAGTGTGGGAATGGGAAGGAGAATTAAAGTGTTTAGCAACCAGGAGATCAGGTATGTCCAGGCAGACAGATTCTCGATTAGTACGGGTGCCAGGGGATTATGGGGAGAAAGCAGGAGAATGGGGTCGAGAGGGAGAGATAGATCAGCAATGATTGAATGGCGGAGTGGACTTGATGGGCCGAATGGCCTAATTCTGCTCCTAGAACATAAGAAGTTTGGGGGAGTTAATTTTCCCGTTGTTAGTTTGAATGTGGAATTTTTCTCTTTGACTTGTGTATTAATTGGATGCTTTGACTACTTCTCCCCCCCAGTTTGTTGAACAGACTGCGGGATACCCAGAAACAGTGTCACGAGCTGAAGACCGAAAAAAGTCAGACCGAGCGAAAAAGTGATAAACTCGAAGAGGAAAATGGCGACCTATCGTGCAAGGTAATGTTCAGTTTAAAAAAACAAACTTGTGCTGCAACTAATCCTTGCAACAAAACACTGAGTAAATCTAATCAAACCAACATTTATTGTCATCTTGCAAAGCAACAGTTGTACAGTGCAAAATGAGAAGACGTCTCCCAGGGAATACCGGAGCATCCGGAAGTGGCGGCGTTGCCTTGCAGCTGCGGCTCGCCTGCAGTCCGTTTGTCTTTTCTGTTTTTTGTTTTCTCTTGTCCCGTTGTTGCAGTTTATTTTGGTTTGTTTAGTTGCGTATGTGTGGGGGGGGGGGGTGGGTGTAAAATGGTTATTGACTCTTCCTTCGGGGGGGGGGGGGGATGCGACCTTTCCTGCCTTATCCCCCGTCTCCGTGTCCGTCTGCGCTGAGGCCTATCGCGGAGCTGGCGGCCTCCAACTGCGACCGATCTCGAGACTGTGGAGGCAGAGCCAGGACTTACCAACGAGGCTGGCCGCTTTCGGGGCTGTGGTTGCGGGGCGACCCAACTTCCGACCCGACTTTGGAGCCTCGGAGGCTCGGCCGCGGGCCAGTGGACGACATCATCGGGAGCTCGAGTTCTGTTTTCCGGAGCTCCCGCAACAACAGCTGCGTCCGCTGGACTGGAGGGCGGCAGCTTCGGCAGCTTCGACCGCCCCGGGCCGCGGAGTTTGAACCGGCCCGTTTGCGGAGCTCGGATTCAGCCGCGGGACTTAACTACCATCACCCGGCGGGGTCATAACATCGGAGGCTTCGATTGTCTCAGCGCAGAGGGAGAGCAAGGAGGGAAGAGACAATGACTTTGGGACTTTAAACTGTGTTGAGTGTTTGTTATTTATTCTATGTTATGACTGCAGGCTAAACCATTTCAATGCACTGAAAAGTGCAATGACAATAAATTGAATCAAATCAAAATCAAATCAATCGCACATGAAACTTAAACATTTCACACATAATAACAGCAAAAACAATCCAGTCCCTGATGAAACAATATAAATAGTTAAAAGCAGGTAAAACAGCAACATTAAAATACAGTAAAAACAGTCATTAAAATGTCCAGCGCAGCTGATTTGAGTGGCCAGTGCCAGAGTTATTAAAATGTCAGTGCAAATCCGCAGAATCAGGTGGAGTGACTGTTTAGCAGCCTCACAGCCTGTGGCATGAAGCTGTTTAGCAGTCTGATAGTCCGGGCTTTGATGCTACGGCATCTCTTGCCTGATGGCAGGAGATCCAGGTGTATGTGGAGGGGGTGCAGTTTGTCCTTAGCTATTCTCAGAGCCTTTTTCAGACAGCGGCTCTGGAACAGTCCTTGTACCGAGGGTAGGGAGACGCCAATGATCCTCTCTGCTCCCCTCACTATCCTCTGGATACTTATGTAAATGTGATATTTCAGTTATTTCTTTTTAATTACTTTGCTAAATTTTCTAAACACCTGTTTTTGCTTTTTTATTATGGGGTATTGTGTGTAGATTGATGATAAAAGAAAAAGAATTTAATCCATTTTAGAATAAGGCTGTAACGTAACAAAATGTGAAAAAAGCGAGGGTGTCTGAATACTTTCTGAATGCAATGTAGATATATGATAAAGGGAATAACGTTTAGTGCAAGGTAAAGCCAGTAAAGCCTGATCAAAGATAGTCCGAGGGTCTCCTGTGCGGTAGATAGTAGTTCATAAGATCAAAAGGTCATAGGGTCATAAGTGATAGGCCAGAGTAGACTGGATGTGGAGAGGATGTTTCCACCCGCGAGAGAGTCTAGGACTAGAGGGCGCAGCCTCAGAATTAAAAAGGGAATGAGGAAGAATTTGTTTAGCCATAGCGCTTGTTTCAGGGAGTCATAAGGAATAGGAGTAGAATTGGGACATTCAATAGACAATAGATGCAGGAGTAGGTCATTCGGCCTGTCGAGCCAGCACCACCATTCAATGTGATCATGGCTGATCATTCCCAATCAGTACCCCGTTTCTGCCTTCTCCCCATATCCCCCTGACTGCTATTTTTTAAGAGCCCTATCCAGCTCTCTCTCGAAAGTATCTAAAGAACCTGCCTCCACCGCCCTCTGAGGCAGAGAATTCCACACACTCACAACTCTCTGTGCGATAAAGTGTTTCCTCGTCTCTGTTCTAATTCCATTCGGCCCATCAAGTCTACTCTGTCATTCAATCATATCTCTCCCTCCTAACCCCATTCTCCTGCCTTCTCCCCGTAATCTCTGACAACCGTACTAGTCGCGTAGTTGTTGGCAGAATGTGGCGGCAGGTCTACCCGGCAAAATGACCAGCTTTGTTTGGGGTCACGATAAAATATATTTTGCTGTTCATAACTGCAGAATCATGCGGTGATTCACCGTGTGATGAAATACTTCTAAATATAGTTAAAGAAGCAGGACTGTGCAAAGGCGCTTGTTTTGTTACCAATCTCACGTCAGGCACGTGCCGTGAATAATCACTCAGGTGTAGGCACTGGGCAGTCAGTCGACTTTTAAAAATCGTAAACAACTTCTGCAGTTGTACAGGGCCCTAGTGAGACCACACCTGGAGTATTGTGTGCAGTTTTGGTCCCCTAATTTGAGGAAGGACATTCTTGCTATTGAGGGAGTGCAGCGTAGGTTTACCAGGTTGATTCCCGTAATGGCGGGACTGTCATATGCTGAGAGAATGGAGCAGCTGGGCTTGTACACTCTGGAGTTTAGAAGGAGGAGAGGGGATCTCATTGAAACATATAAGATTGTTAAGGGCTTGGACACGCTAGAGGCAGGAAACATGTTCCCGATGTTGGGGGAATCCAGAACCAGGGTCCACTGTTTAAGAATAAGGGGTAAGCCATTTAGAAACATAGAAAATAGGTGCAGGAGTAGGCCATTCGGCCCTTCGAGCCTGCGCCGCCATTCAATATGATCATGGCTGATCATCCAACTCAGTATCCTGTACCTGCCTTCTCTCCAAACCCCCTGATCCCTTTAGCCACAAGATGAGAACGGAGATGAAGAAACATTTTTTCTCACAGAGAGTGGTGAATCTGTGGAATTCTCTGCCTCAGAGGGTGGTGGAGGCCGGTTCTCTGGATGCTTTCAAGAGAGAGCTTGATAGGGCTCTTAAAGATAGCAGAGTCAGGGGATATGGGGAGAAGGCAGGAACGGGGTACTGATTGTGGATGATCAGCCATGATCACATTGAATGGCTCGAAGGGCCAAATGGCCTACTCCTGCACCTATTGTCTATTGTGTATTGTAAAATTCCGCCCATGCGCAAATCGGCCCTGTAGGCAATCAGTCGTCTTTTAAAAAATCTTAAAAAACAGCTCTTCCTCTCAACCCCATTCTCCTGCCTTCTCTCCATAACCCCTGACGCCCATAATAATTGTTTTAAAACTTGCCTCGCACTCCTTCATTAATCTTTCCCCTTCTCACCATATACCTATCCCCTCTAGTAACATAGAAAAGTAGAAGGTAGACAAAAATGCTGGAGAAACTCAACGGGTGAGGCAGCATCTATGGAGTTATGGAGCGAAGGAATAGGTGACGTTTCGGGGCGAGACCCTTCTTCAGACGGAAGCCACCACCCCCCCCCCACCGCATCATCAGTCTGAAGAATGGTCTCGACCCGAAACGTCACCTATTTCCTTCGCTCCATAGATCCTGCCTCACCCGCTGAGTTTCTCCAGAATTTTTGTCTACCTATTTTTCCAGCATCTACAATTCTTTCTTAAACATAGAAACATGGAAAATAGGTGCAGGAGGAGGCCATGTGGCCCTTTGAGCCAGCACCGCCATTCATTGTGCTCATGGCTGATCATCCACAATCAGTACCCCGTGCCTGCCTTCTCTCCATATCCCTTGATTCCGCTAGCCCCCAGAGCTCTATCGAACTCTCTTTTAAATTCATCCAGTGAATTGGCCTCCACTACCTCCTGTGGCAGGGAATTCCATACACTAGACAATTAGTGATGGACTTTTCCACCCAGGGAAAAGTTCATAAGTGACAGGAGTAGAATTAGACCATTCGGCCCATCAAATCTACCCCGCCATTCAATCATGGCTGATCCTTTAAGAAAGAACTGCAGATGCTGGAAAAATCGAAGGTGGACAAAAATGCTGGTGAAGCAGCATCTATGGAGCGAAGGAATCATGGCTGACCTATCTCTCCCTCCTAACCCCATTCTACTGCCTTCTCCCCATAACCCCTAACACCCCATACTAATCAAAAATCTATCTAACTCTGCCTTAAAAAATATCTACTGACTTGGCCTCCACCGCCTTCTTTGGCAATGAATTCCACAGATTCACCACCCTCTGGCTAAAGAAATTCCTCCACATCTCCTTCCTAAAGGAACGTCCTTTAATTCTGAGGCTGTGAGCTCTGGTCCGAGACTCTGCCACTAGTGAAAACATCCTCGCCACATCCAAGCCGTTCACTATTCTTTCCTGTGTGAACCAGCGTCTGCGGTTCCTTGTGTCTAGACCATCTTTCTTGCTGTGTTAGTGGGGTGGATTGTGAATAATAGTTTGGTCAGGGAGGAGGGCGGTGTGTGTGTGTGTGTGTGTGTGTGTTGGAGCAGTGGATCGGGGGTTGTGGCAGCATGGGGAGCGGGCGAGCTGTGGATCACCGATCGATGTTTCGGCCGTTTTTCCACTTTGTTTCCTCAATGAAGCCCAACAAAGGCTCTTGTTTCCACCGGCCAATCGCCTCCTTGCTGGCCACTGATGTCACTGAGAGGTTTTAACTTTTAGTTTGGAAAAGTCAAAAAACCCTCGCTCTGACTGCTGGACCTCGGTAGGTCAACAGCTCTGTGTGTGTGTGTCTCTGTGTGTGTGTGTGGGGGCCTCTCCCCTCTCTCTCTCACTGTGCGACGCTATCAGTAGGCCCCCAGCCGCCTGCCGCTTCTACGGCGAGGAAGAGAACCGTGTTCCATGGGGAACCTCACTACCAGCGCACGCTGCCCTCGGGGGCGGCTGCTATGGAGAGGAGACGGTCGCCCACCTCTTTGCAGAGTGTGGATTCTCAAAGAGAGTCTAGAAGGTCTGCAAGGGTCCCTTTATCCCGAACAGCTCCGTCACAGAGGACTCTGTGATTTACAGACTGTTCCCAGGGACTCATTCAGAGAGTGCTGCTGGAGGGTCATCAACTCGGTGAAAGACGCCCTTTGGTCTGGCCCGAGCGTTGTTGACCACCCAGCAGAGCGAGATGTCCGTCGGGGAATGTTGCCGACTGGCCCGCTGCAGACTGCAGGAGTACGTGCTGAGGGACGCACTGAAGCTCGGTGCAGGCAACGCCAAGGCTCGGTGGGGGAGGACCACAGCCTAGGGTCCTTCCGCTGCTGGACATGGGGGCAGGGTGTGGTGGAAACGCCCCTCAAAATACGGGAAGGGATTCCACGCCAGGGGGCCACATGAGTGGCAAAGGTGGTGGGGGGGGGGGTAAAATTGTGATTTGGAGAAACTGTATTGAATATGTACAGCCTCCGAGAATGTCGGGTGGAGTTTTGTAAAGATCATGTATTGTATATATTTATTTCCCGGGATGGCGGGACTCCCTGTCCGTCTGCTCCTGGGCCTGGCCAAGATGGCCACTCGTGGGTCCAGGCAGCGGGCGGTTGAGTGTTTTGTTGATAAAGTTGGCCTTGTATTAATCTGATGACCGCTTGTTTGTAAACTGTCAACATAGGCAGCCTTTGATCATGTTAATACGCTGTTCATCAGTCAATGAAAGTAAGCATGCAGGTACAGCAGGCAGTGAAGAAAGCGAATGGCATGTTGTCCTTTATAACAAGAGGAGTTGAGTATAGGAGCAAAGAGGACCTTCTACAGTTGTACAGGCCCTAATGAGACCACACCTGGAGTATTGTGTGCAGTTTTGGTCCCCTAATTTGATGAAGGACATTCTTGCTATTGAGGGAGTGCAGCGTAGGTTTACAAGGTTAATTCCCGGGATGGCGGGACTGTCGTATGCTGAGAGAATGGAGCAGCTGGGCTTGTACACTCTGGAGTTTAGAAGGATGAGAGGGTATCTCATTGAAACATATAAGATTGTTAAGGGCTTGGACACGCTAGAGGCAGGAAACATATTCCCGATGTTGGGGGAGTCCAGAACCAGGGGCCACAGTTTAAGAATAAGGGGTAAGCCAATTAGAACGGAGACGATGAAACGCTTTTTCTCACAGAGAGTGGTGAGTCTGTGGAATTCTCTGCCTCAGAGGGCGGTGGAGACTGGTTCTCTGGATGCTTTCAAGAGAGAGCTAGATAGGGCTCTTAAAAATAGCGGAGTCAGGGGATATGGGGAGGAGGCAGGAACGGGGTACCGATTGTGGATGATCAGCCATGATCATATTGAATGGCGGTGGTGGCTCGAAAGGCCAAATGGCCTACTCCTGCACCTATTGTCTATTGTCTATTTCTCAAATAAAGTCTATTACGAAATAAATTAAAAAAAGTGTTCCATGGTGGCGCAGTGGTAGAGTTGCTACCGAATGTCCTGCTCCTGCACCTATTGTCTATTGTCTATTGTACGTATGTTTTTATTTTTTGAATAAATGTATTTGTATCATTTTTTTTAAAGTGGGCCCCTACGCAGGGCTTCTCCCCCTCTACACCGGGGAGCTGGGGTGGGGGGTACTGCACCAAGGAGTCCCGTGCAACCTGTTTCCCTCGTGGTTCACCTGCCTGCCACTGCTGCGGGCTGGAAGAGTCTGTACCACGTGTATATGGAGTGTGTGAGGTTGCAGCCCCTGTCCCAATATCTAAAGGGGCTGCTCCTTGCCTTCTGGCTGCACTTCACACCCACCATCCTCATCTTCGGACACCCTGTGCTTAGGGGAGAGGGTTTGGGGCTGAGGATGTCCTGGATGGGTTGCTCCTGGGCCTGGCCAAGCTGGCCATCCGCCAGTCAGGCGGTAGAGGGCCCGAACCGGCTGCCTGCCCCTTTTCCGGGGTAACGTCCGCGCCCGGGTGATGTTCGAGAGGGACAACGCGCTGTGGATGTTCGAGAGGGATAACGGGCACCCTGTGGGATTTCCGGTTTCGTTTTATATTGTACTGCAAATATTATTTTTAATAATTGATTAAATTATTTTTCGTTTTAAAAAAAACTTCAGTGCTCCCTCACTGACAGTGTGCAGTTTTGAGGGTTGCCTCACGGGGATAGGAATCCGAGGGGTAACTTTTTCGAACAGAGGGTTGTGGGTGTATGGAACAAGCTGCCAGAGGAGGTAGTTGAGGCTGGGACTATCCCATCGTTTAAGAAACAGTTAGACAGGTACATGGATAGGACAGGTTTGGAGGGATATGGACCAAGCGCAGGCAAGTGGGACTAGTGTAGCTGGGCCAATGTTGGGCGAGTTGGGCCGAAGGGCCTGTTTCCACACCGTGTGACTGTGACTCTGTGACACTCCTTCTCTCTCACTGCCCCCTCCCTGGCCACACTCTCATTTCACTCCTGCAATCGGGAAGAAGGTACAGGAGCCTGAAAACTGTCACTCGTTACGGTGTAAGGGGTCTATAGACACTAGGTGCAGGAGTAGGCCATTCGGCCCTTCGAGCCAGCACCGCCATTCAATTTGATCATGGCTGATCATCCCCAATCAGTACCCCATTCCTGCTTTCTCCCCATATCCCCTGACTCCGCTATGTTTATGAGCCCTATCTAACTCTCTCTTGCAAGCATCCAGAGAACCGGCCTCCACCGGCCTCTGAGGCAGAGAATTCCACAGACTCACAACTCTCTGTGAGAAAAAGTGTTTCCTCGTCCGTTCTAAATGGCTTACCCCTTATTCTTAAACTGGCCCCTGGTTCTGGCTCCCCCAACATCGGGAACATGTTTCCTGCCTCTAGCGTGTCCAAACCCTTAATAATCTTACATGTCTCAATAAGATTACCTCTCATCCTTCTAAACTCCAGAGTATACAAGCCCAGCCGCTCCATTCTCTCAGCATATGACAGTCCCGCCATCCCGGGAATTAACCCTGTAAACCTACGCTGCACTCCCTCAATAGCAAGAATGTCCTTCCTCAAATTTGGAGACCAGAACTGCACACAATACTGCAGGTGTGGTCTCACTGGGGCTCTGAACAACTGCAGAAGATCGTCGGTCACTGGTTGGTTGGGCAAATGATGCTCTAGTCCAGGACCAGAGGGCATAGCCTCAGAATAAAAGGATGTACCTTTAGAAAGGAGATGAGGAGGAATTTATTCATTCAGAGGGCGGTGAATCTATGCCGCAGAAATTCAGTGCCACAGAAGGCTGTGGAGGCCAAGTCAATGGGTATATTTAAGGCAAAAATAGACACAAAATGTTGGAGTAACTCAGCAGGACAGGCAGCATCTCTGGAGAGAAGAAATGGGTGATGTTTCAGGTCGAGACTCTTCTTCAGACTGGTTAGGGATAAGGGAAACAAAGGATGTGGAGAGATAAAGAACAATGAATGAAAGATATGCAAAAAAGTAACAATGATAAAGGAAACAGGCCATTGTTAGCTGTTTGTTGGATGAAAACGAGAAGCTGGTGCGATTTGGGTGGGGGAGGGATAGAGAGAGAGAGGGAATGCCGGGACTACCTGAAGCTAGAGAAATCAATGTTCATACCGCTGGGGTGTAAGCTGCCCAAGCGAAATATGAGGTGCTGTTCCTCCAATTTGCGTTTAGCCTCACTCTGACACTGGAGGATGCCCAGGACAGAAAGGTCTGTGTGGGAATGGGTGGAGAATTAAAGTGTTTGGCAACAGGGATTAATAGATTCTTGATTAGTACGGGTGTCGGGGGGTGTTATGGGGAGAAGGCAGGAGAATGGGGTTGAGAGGGAGAGATAGATCAGCCATGATTGTATGGTGGAGTGGACTTGATGGGCTGATTGGCCTAATTCTGCTCCTAGCACTTATGACCTCCGGTTGCCCCTGCTGCTTGGCGGGGGGGGGGGGCGGTCAGGGATTTCGGGGGGAGGGGATGGCTGGGGGGTGGGGTTAGGTGTCATGGTTCAGGGGTTTCGGGGGTTTATAGGTCAGGGATGTCGGGGTCAGCGATGTCAGGGTCAGGGATTTTGGGGTCGGAGGGTCAGGGATGTCGGGGGGGGGGCTCAGGGATTTTGGGGTCGGGGGGGTCAGGGATGTCGGGGGGGCTCAGGGATTTTGGGGTCGGGGATGTCGGTGGGGGGTGGTTAGGAGTCATGGTTCAGGGGTTTCAGGGGCTGATAGGTGAGGGGAGTGTGGGATGTTGGGTTTCCTGTGCCGTGTTGAACGCCCTGTCTCCATCTTGCGCTGCAGGTCCGTGACTTGGGCAGCCGGCTGGCACAGTCACAGAAGGCCCTGAACGACCTGGCGGATGAACACGATGCAGCCATGCCCCTGTGGGAGGAGAAACGCACCCAACTGCAGAGCAACCTACACGTGGCCCTGTCGGATAAAGTACGACATATCACAGTGCGTGTGGCCATGTACACCAGTGTGTACGCGTGTGACCGTTTGTGTGGGACTGCATGCGTGTGTGTGTGTGTGACCATATGTGTGTGTGAAAATGTGCCTTTCTGTTTCCTATTAAATTGTAAGCCCATGTCCTCTGGTCCTCAATTCACCTACTCTGGGCAAGAGACTCTGTGCGTCTACCCGATCTATTCCTCTCATGATTTGGTACACCAAGAAGATCACCCCTTACCTTCCTTTGTGTGTCTGTGTTCCTGTGTCTGCCGCTGTGTGTGTGCGCGCCTGCGTCTGCGTGTGTGTGTCTGTCTGCGTGTGTGTGTGTGTGTGTCTGTGTGTGTGTATGTCTGCCTGTGTGTGTGTCTGCCTGTGTGTGTGTCTGCGAGTGGGTGTGCGTGTGTGCATATGTGTGTCTGCCTGTGTGTGTCTGTGTGTGTGTCTGCGTGTGTGTTTGTGTGCGTGTGTATGCATGTGTGTGCGTGGCTGCGTGTGTGTTTGTGTGCGTGCGTGTGTGTGTCTCTCCATGCTGGTCTTAGATTGATGAGAATGTATGTGAGCAATGTTTCTCGAGTGTGTTGAATAATTCTGTCTGATTGTGTGATTGAGCTGTTCACCATGCTAGGATTACTGCCGTCTGTTGTCCATCTGTCTGCTCCCCCCTGAGGCCGGTTCTCTGGATACTTCCAAGTGGGACAGGGGCATTAGAGTTTATAATACTGTGTTCGAGCATTACAGCGACAGAGTGCAGATGTTTTTAAAGTACAAGGGCCACAATCAGGTAGGTTGGAAGATCAGGACTACACCATAGCTTATGGGAGGATCGTTCAGTAGTCTGATAACAGCAGGGAAGAAGCAGTTCCTGACTCTGGTAGTACGTACCTGCCGGCCTCCACCGCCCTCTGAGGCAGAGAATTCCACAGACTAACCACTCACTTTTTCTCACAGAGAGTTGTGAGTCTGTGGAATTCACTGCCTCAGAGGGCAGTGGAGGCAGGTTCTCTGGATGCTTTCAAGAGAGAGCTAGATAGGGCTCTTAAAGATAGTGGGGTCGGGGGATATGGGGAGAAGGCAGGAACGGGGTACTGATTGGGGATGATCAGCCATGATCACATTGAATGTCGGTGCTGCCTCGAAGGGCCGAATGGCCTACTCCTGTGTCTATTGACTTCGCACAGACGGTAGTCGGGATCGAACCCGGGCGGGTCTCTGTCGCTGTAAGGCAGCAACTCTACCGCTGCGCCACCGTGAACTGAAGTGCGTGGGAGATGCTTTGTAGATGTCAGTCTTGGTCTCCGTGCGAGATGTCCAACGTGTGTCTGCGGTGTTAAATCTCACCTCTTTGTCCTTTGTGTGCATGTGTGCGTCTGCGCCCGTCAGAAATTGATGGAAGAAAAGATACAGATATTGGAAGGGAAGATATCATTGATGGAGGACCAACTGAAGGAGGCAGGCGAAGGTTCGAGTGGGATGAGAGGCGAGGTGATGGCTGATGTTCTTCAGGTGGGTCACGCCCCTAACCTTGGCATCGGGCTCCGCACGGCCTCTGTGGGCCGAAGGGCCTGTTCCTGTGCTGCGCTGTTCTCGGCTCTGATAATATGAGATCTTAAGTGATGGGAGCAGAAGTCGGACATTCAGCCCATCAAGCCTACTCCGCCATTCAATCATGGCTTGATCTATCTCTCCCTCCTAACCCCATTCTCCGGCCTTCTCCCCACAACTGAATAAGGAGCAAGCCATTTAGAACGGAGACGAGGAAACACATTTTCTCACCGAGAGTTGTGAGTCTGTGGAATTCTCTGCCTCAGAGGGCGGTGGGGGCAGGTTCTCTGGATGCTTTCAAGAGAGAGTTAGATAGGGCTCTTAAAGATAGCGGAGTCAGGGGATATGGGGAGAAGGCAGGAACGGGGTACTGATTGTGGATGATCAGCCATGATCACATTGAATGGCGGTGCTGGCTCGAAGGGCCAAATGGCCTACTCCTGCACCTATTGTCTATTGTCACTCTGTGAAACGTCACCTACCCACGCTCTTCACAGATGCTGCATGACCCGCTGAGTAACTGCAATACATTTTTACAATATGTTAAGACTTTGCTTTGTGTTTTCTCCCCCCCTACCCCAACCCGCCGCTGCTGCTGGTGAAGGTGGAAGCCCTGAAGCTGGAGGTGTCGGAGCTGACGGCCAAAGCCACGGAGCTGGAACAGGAGAGCACCTTCCACAAGGAGGAGAAGGGGCAGCTGACTGAGACCATCGACGGCCTGAAGCAGTCCATCTCCGAGCTGCACGAGCAGAAGGAGAGGCTGCAGCTGACGGCCCAGGAGCAGGCGGGCAAGCTGGCCGGGCAGCTGGGCACCCTCAACACCGAGATCATGAAGGTGAACAGCTCGCTGGTGCAGAAGGAGCTGGAGCTCGAGGAGGAGAAGCAGCTGCGGCAGCAGGTGGCGGCAGAGTCGCAGAGCAGGCAGCAGGACGCGCAGCAGGCCGTCCACGAGCTGCGCTCCAAGCTGGAGAAGCTGGGCCAGGCGCTGCGGGCCAAGGAGGAGGCGCTGCACGGCTTTGAGCGGCAGCTGGAGGCAGAGCGGGAGAGCACGCTGCAGCAGATGAATGCCCTGAAGCGCGAGTCGGAGAGGATCTGCCACGAGAAGACGTCGGTGGTGACGCAGTACGAGCGGCTGAAGGCGGACAAGGAGAGCGAGATGGGGCGCCTGAACCAGCAGATCCAGGTTCTGGAGGGCACGCAGCTGGGCATCGAGCACCTGGAGAAGGAGCGCAACGAGCTGATGTACAAGGTGGAGATGCTGGACACTGAGGTGGCCGAGGTGACGTCCAAGAACCAGAGCCTGCAGTCGGCCTGCGACGCCCACACCCAGAGCCACTCGGCCGAGGTGGCGGCCCTCTGCCGGCGGCTGCAGGAGGCCGAGGCCGAGCTGGAGAGGCAGCGGGGCCAGGCGGCGGGGCTGGACGAGGCCCTGCGCGATATCCAGGCGCTGCGGGAGCAGCTGGCCGCCCTGCGCGGCCAACTGGACGGGCTGGAGAGCGAGAAGCAGCGGTGGGAGGAGAGGGGGGCGGCGGACGCCCAGGCGAGCAGCCGGCTGGCCCAGGAGCTGAAGGGGGCGACGGAGGAGCGGGAGCAGGCCCAAGCCCGGCTGCGGGAGCGGGAGGCGGCGGCCGTGGACGAGGGCAGGCAGTCGGAGGAGAAGGCCGGGGAGCTGCAGGCGCAGCTGTCCGCAGCCAGGGCGGCGCTGGAGGAGAGCGGCAAGGAGGGGGAGAGACTGCGCCTGCAGGAGGCCGCGTGGAAGGAGAAGATGGAGGCGGCGCGGAGCGAGGGGGCGGCGCTGGAGCGCATGGTGGAGGAGGCCAGGGAGAGGGGCCGGGCGGAGCTGGCGGAGGAGAAGGCCAGGAGGAGCGAGCTGGAAGCCCGGGCCAGGCAGCGGGAGGTGGAGGAGGAGGGCAGCGTGCGGCTGCCGCAGAGCGAGCTGGAGTTGATGCGGGAGAGGGCCGCGCTGGAGCCGCAGGCCCGGGCCGAGGCTGCCGGCTGGCAGGACAAGCTGGAGGCCGCCCAGCGGCTGTGGGAGGAAGAGTCGGCCCGGAACGCTGCCGTGCGGGAGCAGGAGAGGCAGGAGCTGGCCAGGGCGCGGGCCGAGAGCGAGGGGCTGTTGCGCTGCGGCACCAGGCGACTGGCCGAGCTGCAGGAGGCCAGGGACGCGGCGAGGGAGGCCCAGGAGGCCAGGGAGAGGCTGCAGGCTGAGCTCACGGCCTTTCAGGGCCGGCTGGAGGAGTTGAAGGGGGCGGAGAGCCAGCGGCTGTCCCGGGAGGAAGGCAAGAGGGAGGAGAAGGAGAGGGCGCTGGGCATGCTGCAGGAGCAAGTCAGCAGCCTGCAGAGCGAGCTGGCGTCGGCGCTGGCTGGCACCGCCCAGGTCAAAGCGCAGGAGGAGACTGCGAGGGAGCAGCTGCAGAAGCTGAAGGAGCAGTGGCGGGCGCAGGAAGTGGAGATGGGGAAGCTGCAGGCCCAGGCGCTGGCAGCCGAGGGGGAGCTGGGCGAGCGGATCGCAGGCCAGGACAGCGAGCTGACGCGCCACACTGGCCTGCTGGCCGACAGGGAGAGCCAGCTGCAGGAGCTGGGCTGCAAGCTCGCCGCCAGCGAGGAGCAGTGCCGCCGCCACGGGCAAGAGGCCGCCGCCGCCGCCGAAGAGCTGCGCTCCTCCCGCCACCTGTGCCAGGAGCGGGCGACGGATGCAGAGGCGCTGCGGGCGCAGCTGGGCGAGCTGCGGGGCAAATGTGACAGCCTGGCCCTGCGGGAGAGCGAGGCGGGGGAGCGCTTCACGGCACTGAAGGAGCAGCTGGGCAGCCTGCAGCGGGAGAGGGAGCGGCTGGCAGTGTTGCAGCAGGAGCTGCAGTCCTGGCAGGGCAAGTGTGCGGGGGAGCAGCAGGAGAGCGCCAGGCTGCGGGAGGAGCTAGCCGCAGCGGCGGAGAGCGGTTGCCGGCTGCAGGAGGCGCTGGAGAAGCAGCGGGAGGCGGCCGGGCTGCGGAGCGAGGAGCTGCGGGCGGAGAACGAGGCGCAGCGGCAGAGCGTAGAGAGCCTGCAGCAGCGGCAGACGGTGGAAGAGGAGCGCCAGTGCCGGTCGGACGAGGAGCTGGAGCGGCTGCGGGCAGAGCTGGCCACGGCCGAGGGGCAGTGGCGGGCCGAGGCGGAGCGGCTGAGGGAGGAGGCAGGGCAGCTGCCCGCTGCCCAGCAACAGTGCACGGAGCAGGCCCAGGAGGTGCAGCGGCTGCAGCAAGCCCTGGGCGAGGAGGCGGCCAAGGCCAGCGCCAGGCTGGAGGCCGAGCTGGCCCAGGCCCAGGAGGCCCACAGCCAGCAGCTGCAAGCCCTGACCTCCCACCACACGGAGGAGGAAGAGGCCGGCCGCCAGCGGGAGGAAGAGTCCCGGAGGAGGGTCGATGAGGTGAGCGGCAAGTACGAGAAGGCCAAGATCAAGTTAATGGACGATCGCCACAGGTTCCAGGAGGAACAACAGCAGCTCCACACACAGGTAACTCCCCGGCTGCTCAGCACTGCACCATGGAGCAGCGGTACAGTTTAGAGATACAGCGCGGAAATCTGCCCTTTGGCCCACCGAGTCCATGCTCACCTGAAATCACCCCGCACACAAGCGCTGTCCTACACGCACGCACACATACACACAAGCACACGCACACATACACGCACACATTCACACACGCGCACACACACACACTCACACACGCATGCGCGCACACACACTCACACACACACACGTGCACACACTCACTCAATCACTCACACGCGCGCGCACACATACACACACACTCACAATCACTCACACGCGCACACACTCACACACAATCACTCACGCGCACACACACACACATGCGCGCGCACACACTCACCCGCACGCACACACACACGTGCACACACTCACTCAATCACTCACACGCGCACATACACACACACACACACAATCACGCACGCACACTCACACACATACACTCACTCACTCACTCACACACACACACACATGTAGATAAAGTGCTGGAATAAATATATATATTTAGAGAAGAGAGAAAATATATATCACACACACGCGCACACACACATATATGTAGATAAAGTGCTGGAATAACTATATATATATATTTAGAGAGAGAAGAGGAAAAATATATATCACATGCACACACATGCACACACATACACACACACACATATATCAATGTACAATTTTACAGAAGCCAATGAACTACAAACCTGCACGTCTTTGCAGTGGGAGGAAACCGGAGCACCCGGAGAAAACCCACGCAGGTCACAGGGAGAACATGCAAACTCTGTACAGACAGCACCCGTAGTCAGGATGGAACCTGGGTCCCCTGCGCTGTGAGGCAGCGACTCTACCCGCTGCGCCACCGTGCTGTGCCTGCCCTGGAGGGACTGTTCTCTGGAAGTCGTTGATTCTGGTCACTTCATGAATGGGATTTATTTGGTGTGTTGCAGGTTGCAGATCTGAATCAGAAGCTGTCCCAGCACGATGTCACGGCTAAAACTAAGCTGCAGAAACTCGTGGTAAGTCCCTTGTACACTGCCGAGTCCTTTACACAGTGCACTACAGCCAGGTAAAAAAAAACCACACAAAATGCTGCAGTAACTCAGTCAATGAAAGTAAGCATGCAGGTACAGCAAGCAGTGAAGAAAGCAAATGGCATGTTGGCCTTCATAACAAGAGGAGTTGAGTATAGGAGCAAAGAGGTCCTTCTACAGTTGTACAGGGCCCTAGTGAGACCACACCTGGAGTATTGTGTGCAGTTTTGGTCCCCTAATTTGAGGATGGACATTCTTGCTATTGAGGGAGTGCAGCGTAGGTTCACGAAGTTAATTCCCCAGATGGCGGAACTGTCATATGCTGAGAGAATGGAGCGGCTGAGCTTGTATACTCTGAAGTTTAGAAGGATGAGAGGGCATCTTATTGAAACAGATAAGATTATTAAGGGTTTGGACACGCTAGAGGCAGGAAACATGTTCCTGATGTTGGGGGAGCCCAGTACCAGGGGCCACAGTTTAAGAATAAGGGGTAAGCCATTTAGAATGGAGATGAGGAAACACTTTTTCACACAGAGAGTTGTGAGTCTGTGGAATTCTCTGCCTCAGAGGGCGGTGGAGGCAGGTTCTCTGGATACTTTCAAGACAGAGCTAGATAGGGCTCTTAAAGATAGCGGAGTCAGGGGATATGGGGAGAAGGCAGGAACGGGGTACTGATTGGGGATGATCAGCCATGATCACATCGCTGGCTCGAAGGGCCGAATGACCTACTCCTGCACCTATTGTCTATTGACTTGCCGGCACCCGCCATAGCTGTAGCGTGTCGCGGGGTGACGCCTGTATGGTCGTGAGTAGTTGCCCAAAAATTCGTACCTTTTTCTGGTCGCTGCTAGATTTTCAACATGTTGGACATTTTCACCCACCTGCCGCTCACCCACTATGACGGGTGCCGGCAAGTTGCCGAAAAAATCGCTTAAGTGGGACAGGCCCTTTAAGTGTAGAAACAAGATTAAGTTGCCTGCTTTGAAAAACACATAGCAGTGTGAAAAGGATAATAATAATAATAAATTTTATTTATGGGCGCCTTTCAAGAGTCTCAAGGACACCGTACAAAAATTTAGCAAGTAGAGGAAAAACATGTAAGCGGAATGAAATAAATAGTGGAGACATGACTAGTACACAAATTAAAGACAGAAATTCAGTTCAAAACACAATATGAGGCAATTCAAGCACAGATGAAAAGGGAGGGGGACGTGGGGCTAAGGATAGGCAGAGGTGAAGAGATGGGTCTTGAGGCGGGACTGGAAGACGGTGAGGGACACGGAATTGCGGATCAGTTGGGGGAGGGAGTTCCAGAGCCTGGGAGCTGCCCTGGAGAAGGCTCTGTCCCCAAAACTGCGGAGGTTGGACTTGTAGATGGAGAGGAGACCGGCTGATGTGGATCTGAGGGACCGTGAGGGTTAGTAGGGGGAGAGGAGGTCAGTGAGATATGGGGGGGCCAGATGGTGGAGGGCTTTGTAGGTGAGGACCAGAATTATGTAGGTGATCCGGTGGGAGATGGGAAGCCAGTGAAGTTGTTTGAGGACTGGAGTGATGTGATGCCAGGATTTGGTGTGGGTGATGAGTCGGGCGGCTGCGTTCTGGACCAGTTGGAGTCGGTTGATGTAGGTGGAGCTGATGCCAAGGAGAAGTGAGTTGCAGTAGTCCAGTCGGGAGGAGATGAAGGCATGGATGAGTCTTTCAGCAGCGGGAGGTGTGAGGGAGGGTCTGATTTTGGCGATGTTGCGGTTTTGCGATATGGGGTCTTGTTTAATTTTAGTTTCGAGATACATCATGGAAAAAGGCCCTTCAGCTTACCAAGTCCACTCCGGCCATCGATTACTCGCTCACACTAGTTCCAGGTGCTTTTTTTACGGAGTCCAATTATCCTACAAACCCGCAGGTAGACAAAAAATGCTGGAGAAACTCAGCGGGTGAGGCAGCATCTGTGGAGAAAAGGAATAGGCGACGTTTCGAGTCGAGACCCTTCTTCAAACAAAACCATGGACTTGATGGGCCAAAAATGTGAACATTGACAGCAAGGCCAGCAGCATATTCAAGGACCAGTCTCACCTCCCCCGGTCACTCCCTCTTCTCCCCTCTCCCCTCAGGCAAGAGGTACAGAAGTGTGAAAACGAACGCACACCTCCAGATTCAGGGACAGTTTCTTCCCGGCTGTTATCAGGCAGCTGAACCGTCCTCTCACCAACCAGAGAGTGGTCCTGAACCACTATCTATCTCATTGGTGACCCTCGGACTATCTTTGATCGAACTTTACTGGCTTTACCTTGCTCTAAACATTATTTCTTTATCGTGTTTAAGAAAGAACTGCAGATGCTGGAAAAAAAATCGAAGGTAGACAAAAATGCTGGAGGAACTCAGCGGGTGAGGCAGCATCTATGGAGCGAAGGAATAGATGATGATTCGGGTCGAGATCCTTGGGTCTTGACCCCTAAAGCCCTGTCCCACGGTACGAGTTCATTCCAAGAGCTCTCCCACGTTTGAATAAAAATCAAACTCGTGGTAAGCATGGAGAATGAACGTAGCGGGTATGTCGGAGCTCGGGGACGTCTCTTAGCGCTAAACGGCAGGTACTCGGGAAGACTCGTGAAGATTTTTCAACATGGTGAAAAATGCCCACGAGAGCCCCGAGTACCGACGAATGGCTATTACCGTAAATCTCCGAATTCGAATCAGGAGAACTCTTGGAATGTACCGTGGGACAGGGCTTTGAGATGCTGCCTTGCCCATTCCCTTATCCTGTATCTGTACACTGTGGACGGCTCGATTGTATTCCTGTTTTGTCTTTCCACTGACTGGTTAGCACGCAACAACATTTTTTCACTGTACCCCCGGTACACGTGACCTTAAACCAAACTCAAAACATGCTGCTCAAGCCAAAAAAAAATGTGTTTGGTTATTGCAGGCTCGCGATAACGAAAAGCAGGAAAAGCTGGAGCAGCAGATGATGGAGTTGAACTCACAGCTGAAGGAGAAGGAGGAGGTGATGCAGCATGTCAAGGCCCAGGTTTGTGTCCTCTAAAGCATTTTATCGGGATGCATCACAGCATCACAGGTTTGGGAACAAGCTCCGTTCAAGACCCGCTAGAAATCGCAGAGAATTGTGAACGCAGCCCAGACCATCACGTACACAAACCAACCTCCCTTCCATCGACTCCATCTACACCTCACGCTGCCTCGGCAAGGCCAGCAGCATAATCAAGGACCACTCTCACCCCCGGCCACTCCCTCTTCTTCCCTCTCCCATCGGACAAGAGGTACAGAAGTGTGAAAACGCTCACCTCCAGATTCAGGAACAGTTTCTTCCCAGCTGTTATCAGGCAACTGAACCATCCTATCACCAATAGACAATAGGTGCAGGAGTAGGCCATTCAGCCCTTCAAGCCAGCACCGCCATTCAATGTGATCATGGCTGATCATCCCCAATCCCGTTCCTGCCTTCTCCCCATATCCCCTGACTCTGCCATCTTTAAGAGCCCTATCTAGCTCTCTCTTGAAAGTATCCAGAGAACCGGCCTCCACCGAGGCAGAGAATTCCACAGACTCACCACTCTGAGAGAAAAATTGTTTCCTCGTCTCTGTTCTAAATGGCTTACTCCTTATTCTTAATAATCTCAACAAGATGGCCGCCATTGCAACTGATCTTGTGTGTTGTGTCTGCTCACCTCCCCACCCCTACCCATCCCTACCCTTGGCTCCGTTCCTGCACACCCGTTGGCCGGCAGCTGGACAAGGCAAAGACTCACTACGACAGCAAGAAGCTGCTGAGTCTGGAGCTGGCGGAGAAGCTGGAGGCGCGCGAGAAGAGCGTGGCCTCGTTGGAGCAGCAGCTGGCCGCAGCCACGCAGGAGGGCGCAGAGATGCATGCGCAGTCCGAGCGGCTGCGGGCCGAGGCACAGCAGGCCGTCAAGGAGGCGAAGGAAGCCAACCAGAAGAGCGTGACCCTCTCCGCACAGGTGGGCCGCTGCTGCCGCCATCCACAGGCACGGTTTATTGTCACGGACAATGTTGATGCACTTCACAGTCAGCTTACGGTGGTGGTACAGTGTTGAAACAGGCCCAACATGTCCCATCCACACTAGCCCCACCTGCTCACACTTCCTCCATATCTCTCCAAACCTGTCCTATCCACGTAATCTGAGAGACATAGAAAATAGGTGCACAAGTAGGCCATTCGGCCCTTCGAGCCAGCACCGACATTCAATATGATCATGGCTGATCATTCAGTACCCCGTTCCTGCTTTCTCCCCATATCCCTTGATTCCCTTAGCCCTAAGAGCTAAATCTAATTCTTGAAAAGATCCAGTGACTTGGACTCCACTGCCTTCTGTGGCAGAGAATTCCACAGATTCACAACTCTCTGGGTGAAAAGGTTTTTCCTCGTCTCCAGTCAAAATGGCCGACCCCTTATTCTTAAACTGTGGCCCCTAGTTCTGCACTCCCCCAACATCGGGAACATGTTTCCTACCTCTAGCGTGTCCAATCCCTTGATAATCTTGTATGTTTCAATAAGATACCCTCTCATCCTTCTAAATCCTTCCAGAGTATACAAGCCCAGCCGCTCCATTCTATCAACAACCATCCCGGGAATTAACCCGGAGAACTCCCTCAATAGCAAGAATGTCCTTCCTCAAAGTTGGAGACCAAAACTGTACACAATACTCCAGGTGTGGTCTCACTAGGGCCCTGTACAACTGCAGAAGGACCTCTTTGCTCCTATACTCAACTCCTCTTGTTATCAAGGCCAACATGCCATTTACTTTCTTCACAGCCTGTTGTACCTGCATGCTTACTTTCAGAGACTGATGAACAAGGATCCCCAGATCCCATTGTATTTCCCCTTTTCCCAACTTGACACAACAGACAATAGGTGCAGGAGTAGGCCATTTGGCCCTTCGAGCCAGCACCGCCATTCAATGTGATCATGGCTGATCATCCCCAATCAGAACCCCGTTCCTGCCTTCTCCCCATATCCACTGACTCCGTTATTTTTAAGAGCCCTATCTAGCTCTTTCTTGACACCATTCAGATAATAATCTGCCTTCCTGATTTTGCCACCAAAGTGGATAACCTCACATTTATCCACATTAAACTGCATCTGCCATGCATCTGCCCACTCACCCAACCTGTCCAAGTCACCCTGCATCCTCATAGCATCCTCCTCACAGTTCACACTGCCACCCAGCTTTGTGTCAACTGCAAATTTGCTAATGTTACTTTGAATCCTTTCATCTAAATCATTGATGTGTGTGCGGTCCCAGCACCGAGCCTTGTGGTACCCCACTAGTCACTGCCTGCCATTCTGAAAGGGACCCGTTAATCCCTACTCTTTGTTTCCTGTCTGCCAACCAATTTTTCTATCCATGTCAGCACTCTACCCCCAATACCATGTGCCCTAATTTTGCCCACTAATCTCCTATGTGGGACCTTATCAAATTATTTCTGAAAGTCCAGGTACACTACATCCACTGGTTCTCCCTTGTCCATTTTCCTAGTTACAACGGGGGTATTGGGAGTATTTTTGGGCTTCCCATTCAAGGAAGGATGTGGAGGGCTCTGGAGAGGGTGCAGAGGTTTACCAGAATGATGCCTGGATTAGAGGGTTTCAGTGGCAGGGAGACACTTGTATTATTTTCTCTGGAACGCTGAAGGTTGTGGGGAGACCTGATAGAAACTTATAAAAAATGATGAGTAAGTTAGATAAGGTAGACAGTCAGAACCTTTTGCCCAGGATGGAAATATCGAATACTAGAGGGTAGACAAAAATGCTGGAGAAGCTCAGAGGGGTGAGGCAGCATCTATGGAGCGAAGGAAATAGGTGACGTTTCGGATCGAGACCCTTCTTCAGACTGATGTCGTGGAGGGGGGGGGGGGGGGGCGTGGGTGGCGGGAAGAAAGGTCTCGACCCGAAACGTCACCTATTCCTTCGAGAGATCTATCTCTCCTTCCTAACCCCATTCTCCCGGGAGAATTACAGAAAATAGGTGCAGGAGGAGGCCATTTAGCCCTTCGAGCCAGCACCGCCATTCATTGTGATCATGGCTGATCGCCCCTATCAATAACCCATGCCTGTTTTCTCCACATATCCCTTGACTCCACCAGCCCCTAGATCTCTATCTAACTCTCTTAAATCCACCCAGTGACTTGGCCTCCACTGCCCTCTGTGGCAGGGAATTCCATAAATTCACAACTCTCTGGGTGAAAAAGTTTTTTCTCACCTCAGTCTTAAATGGCCTCCCTTTTATTCTAAGACTATGGCCCCTGGTTCTGGACTCGCCCCACATTGGGAACATTTTTCCTGCATCTAGCTTGTCCAGTCCTTTTATAATTTTATATGTAAACGCAAGCATTTTTGTCTACCCCCTGATCTATCTCTCCTTCCTGACACCCCATTCTCCCGGGAGAATTACTATCCACTGAACACCTTCTAAAACTGCAGCGAGTGTTCGGCCGGGTGCCGTCGTGCCTTAACCCGCTCATTCCCGGGGTCATTGTCAGGTGGAGTACGCCGAGCGGCAGCTGCGGGAGGTGAACAAGTCGCAGGCGAGCGTGGTCATCACCAGGAGGTCGCGCAGCAACACCGACCAGGGCTCGGTGCAGGCGGGCGACTCCGAGGCCGAGTTCAGCAAGGACAGCATGGAGCTGAGTGACCTGGACGACTCGGCATTGGTGGCCTGGGACAGTACAGCAGCCAGGTAAAACAGTGTCAAAACGGTGAACAACTGCACGCACGCGGGTTAACGCCGAACACACACTTGCCTAGTTTACTGGGAATAACAAATCATTTATTCTACATTTATTGCCATCGTTGCATTTAGTGACAGGCGAGATGCAAGAAAAATGTTCCCCATTGTAGACACTGAGTGCTGGAGTAACTCAGCGGGCAGGCACCGTCTCTGGAGAGAAGGAATGGGTGACGTTTCAATAGACAATAGGTGCAGGAGTGGGCTGTTCGGCCCTTTGAGCCAGCACCGCCATTCAATGTGATCATGGCTGATCATCCCCAATCAGTACCCCGTTCCTGCCTTCTCCCCATATCCCCTGACTCCGCTATCTTTAAGAGCCCTATCTAGCTCTCTTGAAAGTATCCAGAGAACCGGCCTCCCCATATCCCTTGATTTCCTTAGCCCTAAGAGCTAAATCTAACTCTCTTGAAAACATCCAGTGAATTGGCCTCCACCGCCCTCTGAGGCAGAGAATTCCACAGACTCACAACTCTCTGTGAGAAAAAGTGTTTCCTCGTCTCCGTTCTAAATGGCTTACCCCTTATTCTTAAACTGTGGCCCCTGGTTCTGGACTCCCCCAACATCGGGAACATGTTTCCTGCCTCTAGCGTGATCAAACCCTTAATAATCTTAGAATTTTCAATAAGATTCCCTCTCATCCTAAACTCCAGAGTATACAAGCCCAGCCGCTCCATTCTCTCAGCATATGACAGTCCCGCCATCCCGGGAATTAACCTTGTAAACCTACGCTGCACTCCCTCAATAGCAAGAACGTCCTTCCTCAAATTAGGGGACCAAAACTGCACAGAATACTCCAGGTGTGGTCTCACTAGGGCCCTGTACGACTGCAGAAGGACCTCTTTACTCCTATACTCAACATGCCATTCACTTTCTTCACGGCCTGCTGTACCTGCTTGCTTATTTGCATAGGCTAGGTGAAAACGAGTTGCAGACAATGAGACTCAACAGGACTCAACAGGTCAACAATGAAACTAGTGCTACAAGGAGGGTGGGGGAGGTGCAGAGAGAGAGGGGATGCAAGGGTTACTAAAAGTTATGGAAATCAATAATTATATGGCAGGGCTGTAAGCTGCCCAAGCGAAATATGAGGTGCTGTTCCTCCAATTTGCATTTTCCCTCAGACAATGGAGGAGGCTCAGGACAGAAAGGTTGGCATGGGAATGGGAGGGGGAGGTAATGTGTTTGCCACCGTCTATCTCTCTCCTCCCCCTCTCCCCTGACTCTCAGTCTGAAGAAGGATCTTGACCCGAAACGCCACCCATTCCTTCTCTCCAGAGATGCTGCCTGACCCGGGTCTGCAGAAGCTGGTTTGTGCAGCCATTTTGTTTATCTGGGTTTCTGTGTCAAGATCCTCAAACTCACGTGGGTTTTGTCTGGCCATGGTGTGGAGGTGGAGAAGCAGAACAGTATCCTGTACAAACACACAGGAGTTAATGTTGGTTTATCATTGTTGCATGTAGATATAGTCATATGTACATGTTTGTCATGTACATCAATGATCTGGATGAAGGTGTGGTAAATTGGATTAGTAAGTATGCAGATGATACTAAGATAGGTGGTGTTGTGGATAATGAAGTAGATTTCCAAAGTCTACAGATTGATTTAGGCCATTTGGAAGAATGGGCTGAAAGATGGCAGATGGAGTTTAATGCTGATAAGTGCGAGGTGCTACACCTTGGCAGGACAAATCAAAATAGGATGTACATGGTAAATGGTAGCAAATTGAGGAATGCACAGAGGGATCTAGGAATAACTGTGCATAGTTCCTTGAAGGTGGAATCTCATGTAGATAGGGTGGTAAAGAAAGCTTTTCGTGCGCTAGCCTTTATAAATCAGAGCATTGAGTAGAAGTTGGGATGTAATGTTAAAATTGTACAAGGCATTGGTGAGACCAATTCTGGAGTATGGTGTACAATTTTGGTCGCCTAATTATAGGAAGGATGTCAACAAAATAGAGAGAGTACAGAGGAGATTTATTAGAATGTTGCCTGGGTTTCAGCAACTAAGTTACAGAGAAAGGTTGAACAAAATATGTCTTTATTCTTTGGAGCGCAGAAGGTTAAGGGGGGACTTGATAGAGGTCTTTAAAATGATGAGAGGGATAGACAGAGTTGATGTGGACAAGCTTTTCCCATTGAGAGTAGGGAAGATTCAAACAAGAGGACATGACTTCAGAATTAAGGGACAGAATTTTAGGGGTAACAAGAGGGGGAACTTCTTTACTCAGAGAGTGGTAGCTGTGTGGAATGAGCTTCCAGTGGAAGTGGTGGAGGCAGGTTTGATTTTATCATTTAAAAATAAATTGGATAGGTATATGGATGGGAAAGGAATGGAGGGTTATGGTCTGAGTGCAGGTAGATGGGACTTAGGGAAAATAAGTGTTTGGCACGGACTTGTAGGGCCGAGATGGCCTGTTTCCGTGCTGTAATTGTTATATGGTTATATGTTATAAGCTTTTAGTTTAGTTTAGAGATACAGCGTGGAAACAGGCCCTTCAGCCCACCGAGTCCACGCCGACCAGCGATCCCCGCACATTAACACTACCCTACACACACTAGAGAACATTTGCACTTGTACCAAGCCAATTAACCTACAAACATGCACGTCTTTGGAGTGTGGGAGGAAACAGAAGATCTCGTAGCAAACCCACACAGGTCACGGGGAGAACGTACAAACTCCGTACAGACAGCACCCATAGTCAGGATCGAACCCGGGTCTCTGGCGCCATGAGGCAGCAACTCTACCGCTGTGCCACCGTGCCAGTCAAATCCTACTATACGTGGAAACAATTGTTTAAGAAAGAACTGCAGATGCTGGAAGAATCGAAGGTAGACAAAAATGCTGGAGAAACTCAGCGGGTGAAGCAGCATCTATGGAGCGAAGGAATAGGTGACGTTTCGGGTCGAGACCCTTCTTCAGACTGATTTACAAGTTCACGTTCTAGGAGCAGAGTTAGGCCATTCGGCCCATCGAGTCTACTCCACCTTTCAATCTGTGGCTGATCTCTGCCTCCTAATCCCATTTTCCCGCCTTCTCCCCCTAAACCCTTCTAATACTTCTAATCAAGAATTTATACCAAATTGCTGGAGAAACTCAGCGGGTCAGGCAGCATCTGCGGAGAAAAAAGGATGGGTGACGTTTCGGGTGGGAACCCTTCTTCAGACTGTGAAAGTAGAGGGGTGGGAACGAGAGGTAGGAAAAGGCCGGAACAAATCAGGGGCCGGTAACAGAAAACCGAGGGAGGGTGGAGCCCACAATGATCCATTGTTGACTGGGGAAGAGGTGATAATGAAGGGAATAGTGGAACTAGTAGGACACCTTGGGTGGGGAAGGGGGGAGGGGGGGAAGGAATGCAGGGGGTACTTGAAGTCAATGTTCCTTCCCAGGTAGACAAAAATGCTAGAGAAACTCAGCGGGTGAGGCAGCATCTATGGAGCGAAGGAATAGGTCTCGACCCGAAAGGTCACCTATTCCTACGCTCCATAGATGCTGCCTCACCCACTGAGTTTCTCCAGCAATGGAAAATACACAATAGGTGCAGGAGTAGGCCATTCGGCCCTTTGAGGCAGCACCGCCATTCATTGTGATCATGGCTGATCATCCCCAATCAGTACCCCGTTCCTGCCTTCTCCCCATATCCCCTGACTCCGCTATCTTTAAGAGCCCTATCTAGCTCTCTCTTGAAATTATCCAGAGAACCGGAAAAGACAATAGACAATATTTTTAAACTAAACTTAACTGTGTCGATCTCTCATTCACACCAATCCTACATTAATGCCTTTGTTATTCTTGCCACATTCCCATCAACTCCCACAGATCTTATCTCCTCACTCACACACCAAGGGAAATGTACACTGACCAGCTTGCCTCTGGGATATGGGAGAGGAAACTGGAGAAATCTCTCTCTGATCACAAACTACATGCAGACAAAGCCGCCAGTTGGGATCGAACCTGGATCGCAGTGAGGCATTTTTGTCCACCGTCGATTTTTCCAGCATCTGCAGTTCTTTCTTAAATATTCCCCTCCCATCCACTTTCAGTCTGAAGAAGGGTTCCGACCTGAAACGTCACCCGTCCATGTTCTCCGCAGATGCTGCCTTAGCGGTCGTCGGGATGGAATGCCGGGTCTCTGGCGCTATGAGGCAGCAACTCGAATGTGTGGCGGCCATTTTAAAAACACCCAGTGTCTTGGCCAAGATGGCCATTCGAGTCCAGGCAGCGGGCAGTCGACAGCCGCAGCAGGATCGACTGCCTGCCCCCTTCTCCGGGCCTACTCCACGGGGACTTTGAAGGCCTTCCGTGAACGCTGGTCGCCGCTGGAGTGTTCTGTTGATAAAGTTGGCGTTATATTAATTTGATGATGGTTTGTTTGTAAAACTGTCAACATCGGCAGTCTTTGATTGTGCTCATTTGTATGATTATTTTTATTTTTTGAATAAAAGTATTTGTATCATAAAAAAACAAATAAATTAAATAAATAAGTGTGTTGGCCTCCTGCGGCAACGAACGTGACTTACTTCCCCGTCTTCCTGCAGGAGGGGCAAGGCCGGCTACAAGACCCCCGAGGTGAAGAGGAGCGACTCTGTGGTGGTGCAGAAGCTGCAGGGGAAAATGGAGTCACTGGAGTCACTGTACTTCACGCCACTGCCCCAGCACAGCCACTCCAACATGGACACCAGCCTGGGCTCCCTAGGGTCGCTGTGCCTCGACTCGGCCAAGAAGACCCGCTCGGGACGCAAACGTACCACCCAGGTCATCAACATCCTCATGACCAAGGTAGGGGGCAGCTCTCCCTCCCTCCCTCCCCCCCTCTCTCTCCCTCCCTCCCTCTCCCCCTCCCTCCCTCCCTCCCTCTCTCCCTCCCTCCCTCTCTCCCCCTCCCTCCCTCTCTCCCCCTCCCGGGGAAGGTGTACGGAGCGAGCGGCCACAGCTGGCAGCCAGCGGGAGGCACGGACTATCACAACATTGAAGAGACACTCAGAGTCATACAGTGTGGAAACAGGCCCAACTCGCCCCCACCGGCCAACATGTCCCAGCTGCACTAGTCCCACCTGCCTGCGCTTGGGCCATATCCCATAAGAGCTAGATATGACTCTTAAAGATACTGGAGTCGGGGGATATGGGGAGAAGGCAGGAACGGGGTACTGATTGTGGATGATCAGCCACGATCACATTGAATGGCGGTGCTGGCTTGAAGGGCCGAATGGCCTACTCCTGCACCTATTGTCTAGTGTCTATCCATGTACCTGTCTAACTGATTTTTTAAACATTGGGGTAGTCCCAGCCTCAACTACCTCCTTTGGCAGCTCGTTCCATACACCCACTATGTGAAAAAGTTACCCCTCAGATTCCTATCAAATCTTTTCCCCTTCTCCTTGAACCTATGTTCTCTGGTCCTCGATTCCCCACTCTGGGCAAGAGATTCTGTGCGTCTACCCGATCTAGTCCTCTCCTGATTTTATACACCTCTCTAAGATCCCCCCTCATCCTCCTGCACTCCATGGAATAGAGACCCAGCCTACTCAACCTCTCCCTATAGCTCACACCCGCTAGTCTTGGCAACATCCTTGTAAATCTTCTCTGAACCCTTTCAAGTTTGACAATATCTTTCCTATAACATGGTGCCCAGAACTGAACACAATACTCCAAATGCGGTCTGACCAACGTCTTGTACAACAACTGCAACATGACCTCCCAACTTCTGTACCTTGGGACAGATACATGGATAGGACAGGTTTACCAGGACTCAAAATGCTGGAGTAATTCAGCAGGACAGGCAGCATCTCTGGAGAGAAGGAATGGGTGACGTTTCTGGTCGAAACCCTTCTTCAGAGGGATACAGACCAAACGCAGGCGCGTGGGTGGGGCATCTTGGTCGGCATGGGCAAGTTGGGCCGAAGGGCCTGTTTCCCTGCTATGTGACTCTGATCACAGAGGGGCGAGAACCAGCTGGGACATGACCCCTCACTGGAGACCCTCGGACTATCCTTGATCGGACTTTACTGGCTTTACCTTGCACTAAACGTTATTCCCTTGTCGTGTATCAACACTGTAAATGGCTCGATTGTCTTTCCGCTGACTGGTTCAGTCATAAGGTCATGGGTGACAGGAGCAGAATTAGGCCATTCGGCCCATCGAGTCCCCTCCGCCATTCAATTATGGCCGATCCCTGCCTCCTAACCCCACTTTCCTGCCTTCTCCCCATATCCCTTGACACCCGTTCTAATCAAGAATCTATCTATCTCTGCTTAAAAATACCCAGTGACTTGGCCTCCACAGTCTTCTATGGCAATGAGTTCCACAGATTCACCACCCTATGACTAAAGAAGTTCCTCCTCCTCGCCTCCTTCCTAAAGGAACATCCTTTAATTCTGAGGCTGCCAGGAGTGGTAGCTTTGAGGCAGGGACTATCACAACATTTTATTTAGTGACATAGCGCAACAGATCCTTCGGCCCACCGAGTCCACGCCGACCAGCGATCCCCGCACGCTAACACTGTCCTACACACTAGAAACAATTTACAATTTTACCAAACCCGCACGCCTCTGGAGTGTGGGAGGGAACCGGAGCACCCAGAGAAAACCCATGCAGGTCACGGGGGAGAACGTACAAACTCCGTACAGGCGGGATGGAACCCGGGTCTTCGGTGCTGTGAGGCAGCAGCTCTACCCGCTGCGCCACCATGCCTCTCTGTGCCGTCGCTGCTGGCCGTTTTGAGTCGCTGAACCAGGCCGTGATACACACCAGTCGGTGGTGTGGTCCCCGTGTGACTTCACCCTGCAGTTTGTCAGCCATGTCACAGAAGTGTACGGCACTGAAGAAGGCCCTTCGGCCCACCTTGCCCTTCTTGCCCACTTAATATGCTCTACACCTGCAGACGTTCAAGAGTGTTTGCATACTGGCATAAAAGAGTCCAGCACAGGAACACAAAG
>NC_045961.1:8532115-8549615 GCF_010909765.2 Amblyraja radiata
TTCGAAAGCACAGAAACATAGGAAATAGGTGCAGGAGTAGGCCATTCGGCCCTTCGAGCCAGCACCACCTTTCACTGTGATCATAGCTGATCATCCACAATCAGTACCTCGTTCCTGCTTTCTCCCCATATCCCTTGATTGAGTTACCCCTAAGAGCTAAATCTAACTCTCTTGAACACATCCAGTGAATTGGCCTCCACTGCTTTCTGTGGCAGAGAACTCCACAGATTCACAACTTTCAAGAGAGAGCTTGATAGGGCTCTTAAAGATAACGGAGTCAGGGGATATGGGTGGAAGGCAGGAACGGGGTACTGATTAGGGGTACTGATTAGGGATGATCAGCCATGTGAATGGCGGTGCTGGCTCAATGGGCCGAATGGTCTACTCACCCGAATGGTCTACTCCTGCACCTATTGTCTATTGTCACTCTGGATGAAAAGGTTTTTTCTCATCTCAGTCTTAAATGGCCTACCCCTTATTCTTAAACTGTGACCCCCTAGGTTGTGGACTCCCCCAACATGGGGAACATTTTTCCTGCATCTAGCCTGTCCAATTCCTTGAGTATTGTATGTTTTTTATAAGATGACCTCTCATCCTTCCAAATTCCAGTGAATGTAAGCCCAGTCGATCCATTCTTTAAATGACCCAAAACATGAGGCAGCGATCCCTAGTGTGGCCACCTTCAGGGAGTTATGGACTTCATAAGTTTATGTGATAGGAGCAGAATTAGGCCATTCGGCCCATCAAGTCTCTTCCGCCATTCAATCATGGCTGATCTATCTCTCCCTCCTAACCCCATTCTCCTGCCTTCTCCTCATAACCCCCGACACCCGTACTAATCAAGAATCTATCTATCTATGCCTTTAAAATATCCTTTGACTTGGCCTCCACAGCCTTGAATTCCACAGATTCAACGAAAGAAATTCCTCATCATCCATCATCCTAAAGGAACGTCCTTTAAGTCTGATGCTGTGACCTCTGGTCCTAGACTCTCCCACTAGTGTAAACATCCTCTCCACATCCACTCTATCCAGGCTTTTCACTATTCTGTAAGTTTCAAAGAGGTCTCCCCTCAACCTTCTAAACTCCAGCGAATACAGGCCCAATGCCGACAAACGCTCATGGTACGTTAACCTTGCCATATGTCATATGTATGGACTGTCATATGCTGAGAGAATGGAGCAGCTGGGCTTGTACACTCTGGAGTTTAGAAGGATGAGAGGGGTTCTCATTGAAACATATAAGATTGTTAAGGGTTTGGACACGCTAGAGGCAGGAAACATGTTCCCGATGTTGGGGGAGTCCAGAACCAGGGGCCACAGTTTAGGAATAAGGAGTAAGCCATTTAGAACGGAGACGAGGAAACACTTTTTCTCACAGAGAGTGGTGAATCTGAGGGCGGTGGAGGCCGGTTCTCTGGATACTTTCAAGAGAGTTAGATAGAGCTCGTAAAGATAGCGGAGTCAGGGGATATGGGGAGAAGGCAGGAACGGGGTACTGATTGGGGATGATCAGCCATGATCACATTGAATGGCGGTGCTGGCTCGAAGGGCCGAATGGCCTACTCCTGCACCTATTGTCTATTGTCTAACCCATTCTTTCCTGGGATCATTCTCGTAAACCTGCTCTGGACCCTCTACATAGCCGGCACATCCTTCCTCACACAACATTCAAGGGATGTGGGGCACCCCCCTGAAACCTTGTTTTCTTGGTTTCAGTCCGTGTCCC
The DNA here is from genome assembly GCF_010909765.2 of Amblyraja radiata. Lineage (NCBI taxonomy): Eukaryota > Metazoa > Chordata > Chondrichthyes > Rajiformes > Rajidae > Amblyraja > Amblyraja radiata. The sequence goes on from NC_045961.1 coordinate 8,533,844, forward strand.
CCCTCTCCCTGCCTCAGCCTGAAGAAGGATCCCAACCCAAAATGTCACCTATCCATGTTCTCCACAGATGCTGCCTGACCCGCTGGGTTACTCCAGCACTCTGTGAAACGTCACCTATCCATGTTCTCCACAGATGCTGCCTGACCCGCTGAGTTACTCCAGCACTCTGTGAAACGTCACCTATCCATGTTCTCTACAGATGCTGCCTGACCCGCTGAGTTAGACAATAGATAATAGGTGCAGGAGTAGGCCATTCGCCCTTCAAGCCCGCACCACCGTTCAATGTGATCATGGCTGATCATCCCAAATAAGTACCCCGTTCTCCCCATATCCCCTGACTTCGCTATTTTTAAGAGCCCTATCTAGCTCTCTCTTGAAAGTATCCAGAGAACCGGCCTCCACCGCCCTCTGAGGCAGAGAATTCCACAGGCTCACAACCCTCTGTGTGAAAAACTGTTTCCTCGTCTCTGTTCTAAATGGCTTACCCCTTATTCTTAAACTGTGGCCCCTGGTTCTGGACCAGGCCCCTGGCCCCAACATTTACTCCAGCTTTGCATACCTTTCGTATACAAGCGAAGAACAATAAAGTGTTTAATTTAATTCAGAACAAAATCTACAAATGGACACTGGGCAAAATTTCAGTTTAGTTTAAAGAAGCAGTGCTGAAACAGGCCCTTTGGCCCACCGAGTCCGCACCGACCCTCTGCCTCAGAGGGCGACGGAGGCCGGTTCTCAGGCTGATTGGGGATGATCAGCCATGATCACATTGAATGGCGGTGCTGGCTCGAAGGGCCAAATGGCCTACTCCTGCACCTATTGTCTATTGACCAGCGATCCCCGCACATTAACACTATCACATACACACACACACACACACACACACACACACACACACACACACACACACACACACACACACACACTAACCTACAAGCCTGCACGTCTTTGGAGTGTGGGAGGAGGCCGAAGTTCTCGGGGAAAACCCACAGGGAGAACGGACAAACTCAGTACAGGCAGCACCCGTAGCCGGGATCGAACCCGGGTCTCTTGTGCTATAAGGCAGCAACTCTACCGCTGCGCGACCGTGTGCAGTATACACCTGACATGACCACAGGAGGGAGATAGTCCACCATGTATGAACGGGCAGTGGGTGTGTGTCCGATGTACCAGGCTCAGTGAAGCTGTGTTAGAGTTTCATTAGAGAGTTAGATACAGCTCTTGGAGCTAACGGAATCAAGGGACATGGAGGAAAAAGCAGGAGCGGGGTACTGAGTTTGGATGATCAGCCCTGATCATATTGAATGGCGGTGCTGGTTCGAAGGGCCGAATGATCCATTCCTGCACCTATTTTCTATGATTCAGTTTGCACTAAGAGCTAAATCTAACTCTCTCTTGTAAACATCCAGTGAATCGGCCTCCACTGCCCTCCGTGGCAGAGAATTCCACAGACTCACAACACTCTGGGTGAAAATGTGTTTCCTCGTCTCCGTTCTAAATGGCCTCCCCTTATTCTAAAACTGGACCCTGGTTCTGGACTCCCCCAACATCGGGAACATTTTTCCTGCCTCTAGCCTGTCCAATCCTTTAAGAATGTTGTATGTTTTTATAAGATACCCTCTCATCCTTCTAAACTCCAGCGAATACAAGCCCAGTCGACCCACTCTTCATCAGCTTGAAGGAGTGGGGGGGAGGGGAGGTGGGTTGGGGTGGGTGAGTAGGTGGGGGGAGGGGTGAGGGGGAGGTTTGGGGGAGGAGTGGGTGGGGGAGGGGTAGGTTTGGGGGGGAGGAATGGGTGGGGGGAGGAGTGGGTGGGGAAGGGGTGGGTTTGGGGGGAGGGGTTGGGGGCAAACGATGTGGTGGTTGGGATCGCTGGTTAGTTGCCAATAACTAGCTAGGTAACCGGCCATCCATCACTAATCAATTTTGGAGGATAGAGTGTTGCCATTAAGAGGACACAGAGTGCTGGCGTAACTCAGCGGGTCAGGCGGCATCTGTGATTGGTGATGTGTTTCGGTGGGTATCGTGCATCCATTCATCCGTCCGTCTGGGAACCTCATCTCTCTCTCCCCCCCCCCCCCCCCCCAACTGCAGGTTCGAGCGCCCTCTACCCGGGAGGCTGCCTGGACGAGCCCGACCAGCTGGACGACTGGAACCGCATCGCCGAGCTGCAGAGACGCAACGGGGTCTGCCCCCCTCACCTGAAGACCTCCTACCCACTGGAGTCCAGTGTAAGCAGCCCCCTCACCAACGCCTCCCACAGCCGCATTGTTTAAGAAGGAACTGCAGATGCTGGAAAATCAAAGGTGGACAAAATTGCTGGAGAAACTCAACGGGTGCAGCAGCATCTATGGAGCGAAGGAAATAGGCAACGTTTCGGGCCGAAACGTTGCCTATTTCTTTCGCTCCATAGATGCTGCTGCACCAGCTGAGTTTCTCCAGCATTTTTGTCTACCTCCCACTGCCACATCGCTTTAATCCCCCGCACCCACCCCCCACTCTCATAGAAACACAAACAATGGGTGCAGGAGTAGGGCATTCGGCCCTTCGAGCCAGCACCGCCATTCAATGTGATCATGGCTGATCATCCACAATCAGTACCCCATTCTCTGCCTCAGAGGGCGGTGGAGGCAGGTTCTCTGGATGCTTTCAAGCGTGAGCTAGATAGGGTTCTTAAAGATAGCGGAGTCAGGGGATATGGGGAGAAGGCAGGAACGGGGTACTGATTGGGGATGATCAGCTATGATCACATTGAATGGAGAAGATGGCTCGAAGGGCAGAATGGCCAACTCCTGCACCTATTATCTATTGTCTATTGATTCCGTTAGCCCCAAGAGCTAAATCTAACTCTCTCTTGAAAACATCCAGTGAATCGGCCTCCACTGCCTTCTGTGGCAGAGAATTCCACAGATTCACAACTCCCTGGCTGAAAGGTTTTTCCTCATCTCATTCCTAAATGGCCGAGCCCTCATTCTTAAACTGTAACCCCTGGTTCTGGACTCCTACAACATGGGGAACATGTTTCCTGCATCTAGCGTGTCCAATCCCTTAAGAATTTTATATGTTTCTATAAGATCCCCTCTCATCGTTCTAAATCCCAGTGAATACAAGCCCAGTCTATCCATTCTTTCATCATATGTCATCCCGCCATCCCGCTGAGTTACTCCAGCCTATCTTCGGTGTAAACCACCATCTGCAGTTCCTTCCTACACAAACTCAGGGGAAGAAGTGGTTACCGAGGGGGGAGAGCCAATAGACAATAGGTGCAGGAGTAGGCCATTCGGCCCTTCGAGCCAGCACCACCATTCAATGTGATCATGGCTGATCATCCACAATCAGTACCCCGTTCCTGCCTTCTCCCCATATCCCCTGACTCCGCTATCTTTAAGAGCCCTATCTAGCTCTCTCTTGAAAGCATCCAGAGAATTGGCCTCCACCGCCGAGGCAGAGAATTCCACAGACTCACATGCTTCCTGCCTCTAGTGTGTCCAAACCCTTAATAATCTTATATGTTTCAATGAGATATCCTCTCATCCTCTAAACTCCAGAGTGTACAAGCCTAGTTCCAGATTGTTCAAGCCATGACAGAGGGAATGCCCAAGACTAGAAGGCACAACTTTAGTTTAGTTTATTGCCCCGTGTACTGAGCCTTTGCTGTGTGGTTTGTGGTGGGGCTGAGATTCAGGATGTGTGTTTCTCTCTCTCCTGCCCCCCCCCCCCCACAGGCGGCAGTGACCGACTCAGCCATCACGGAGGACGAGCTGCGCCTGGGCGACCCGAGCGAGACGCTGCGCCGCGCCACTCTGCTTCCCCGGGAGATTAGCGCCATGCGTATGCGCGCCTTCCCCGACACCCACGACCCCAGCTGGAAGGGAGTGACCACCCGCCAACGCAAGCGGCTCTCCGAGGAGTCCCACCAAGGAGCCGGCACCCCCGAGGTGAGGGGGGGGAGGGGTGCGGGTGGAGCTGCTGCCGGGTACTCGGCTGGAATCTCTGACATCTCACGGCACCAGGGAGCTCCCGTCCAAGCTGCCCTCTGCCTCTGTCCATGCGTATCCGCATGCGTGTATGTGTGTTCGTGCATGATTGTCCGTGTGTGCATGCGTGTCCATGTGTGTTCGTGCGTGCGTGTGCGTGAGTGTTCGTGTGTGCGTGCGTGTCCGTGTGTGCATGTGGAGTTGCGAGTTTATGCATGCGTGTCCGTGCGTGTGCGTGTTCGTGCGTGCGTGCGTGTCCGTGTGTGTTTGTGCGTGCGTGCCCGTGTGTGTTTGTGCGTGCGTGCCCGTGTGTGTTCGTGCGTGCGTGCCCGTGTGTGTTCGTGCGTGCGTGTCCGTGCGTGCGTGTCCGTGTGTGTTTGTGCGTGCGTGCCCGTGTGTGTTTGTGCGTGCGTGTCCATGTGTGTTCGTGCGTGCGTGTCCGTGTGTGCGTGAGTGTTCGTGTGTGCGTGCGTGTCTGTGTGTGCGTGCGTGTCCGTGTGTGCATGTGGAGGTTGCGAGTTATGCGTGCGTGTCCGTGTGTGTTCGTGCGTGCGTGCCCGTGTGTGTTCGTGCGTGCGTGTCCGTGCGTGCGTGTCCGTGTGTGTTTGTGCGTGCGTGCCCGTGTGTGTTCGTGCGTGCGTGTCCATGTGTGTTCGTGCGTGCGTGTCCGTGTGTGTGTGTGCGTGCCAGTCTGTGTGAGGGTGCGGAGTGTGTGCGTTCTCCCCGTGATCCGCGTGGGTTTTCTCCGGGCGCTCTGGTTTCCCTCCCACACTCCTAAGACGTGCAGGTTTGTAGGTTAATTGGCTTCTGTAAAATTGTAAATTGTCCCCAGTGTGTGTAGGATAACGTTAGTGTGCGGGGATCGCTGGTCGGCGAGGACCGGGTGGGCCGAAGGGCCTGTTTCCACGCTGTATCTCTAAACTAAACTAAGAACTAAACTCAAGGGCTCAGGCACCGTCTGTGGAGGGAGGTGGACAGGTGACGTTTCGGGTCTGGACCCTTCTTCAGATTGGTTGCGCTGGGTGGAGGGAGCAGGCAGGTGGGGGTGGGACAAAACTGGCAGAGTGATAGGTGGATACGGGTAGAGCTGCCGCCACAGACCAGGATACCCGGCTGTCAGCACTCATCTTTCTCAGCTCCAGGGACCCGGCTCCCAAGCTGTCCTCACCCTCTGTCTGTGTCTGTCTGTCTGTCTGTCTGTCTGTCTGTCTGTCTGTCTGTCTGTCTGTCTGTCTGTCTGTCTGTCTGTGTGACTGTGTGTGTGTGGGACTGTGTGTGACTGTCACTGTATGTGTGTGAGTAACTCAGCGGGTCAGGCAGCATCTGTGGAGAACATGGATAATTGACATTTCAGGTGCTGATGAAGGGTCCTGACCCGAAACGTCACCTTTCCATGTTCTCCACAGATGCTGCCTGACCCGCTGAGTTACTCCAGCACTCTGTGAAACGTCACCTATCCATGTTCTCCACAGATGCTGCCTGACCCGCTGAGTTACTCCAGCACTCTGTGAAACGTCACCTATCCATGTTCTCCACAGATGCTGCCTGACCCGCTGAGTTACTCCAGCGTTGTTGTGTTGTGTTGTGTGGAATGGTTCCGGGTGTGTGTTTGAGGAGGGGGCCTTTGCGAATGACCCGGTCTTTGAGAGCCGTGACCGCCGGGTGCTCATTGCCGCTTTTTTTCCCAGGCCAAGAAGCAACTGAGCTGCTTCCCACGACCAGCCAGCCCGAAGGGGAAGGACAAGCTGGGACAGGAGCGGTTCGAGAGCCAAGCCCGACGCCTGGTTCAAAGCAAGGGCCGCGGCCAGGTGAGTCCCGACACAACAACCTGCACGCGGAAACCACAGTGACAATACACAACAGGTGCAGAAGTAGACCATTCGGCCCTTCGATGTGATCATGGCTGATCATCCACAATCAGTACCCTGTTCCTGCCTTCTCCCCATATCCCCTGACTCCGCTATCTTTAAGAGCCCTATCTAGCTCTCTCTTGAAAGTATCCAGAGAACCGGCCTCCCCATAACCCTTGATTTCCTTAGCCCTAAGAGCTAAATCTAACTCTCTCTTGAAAACATCCTGTGAATTGGCCTCTGAGGCAGAGAATTCCGCAGACTCACAACTCTCTGTGAGAAAAAGTGTTTCCTCGTCTCCGTTCTAAATGGCTTACCCCTTATTCTTAAACTGTGGCCCCTGGTTCTGGACTCCCCCAACATCGGGAACATGTTTCCTGCCTCTAACGTGTGCCAAACCCTTATTAATCTAATATGTTTCAATAAGATACCCTCTCATCCTTTTAAACTCCAAAGTGTACAAGCCCAGCCGCACCATTCTATCAGCATATGACAGTCCCGCCATCCCGGGAATTAACCTTGTAAACCTACGCTGCACTCCCTCAATAGCAATAATGTCCGTCCTCAAATTAGGGGACCAAAAATGCACACAATACTCCAGGCGTGGCCTCACTGGGGCCCTGTACAACTGCAGAAGGACCTCTTTGCTCCTATACTCAACTCCTCTTGTTATGAAGGCCAACATGCCATTTGCTTTCATCACTGCCTGCTGTACCTATATGCTTACTTTCAGTGACTGATGAACAAGGACCCCCCCAGATCTTGTTGTACTTCCCCTTTTCTCAACTTGACACCATTCAGATAATAATCTGCCTTGCTGTTTTTGCCACCAGTGGATAACCTCACATTTATCCACATTAAACTGCATCTGCCCACTCACCCAACCTATCCAAGTCACCCCCAATACCATGTGCCCTAATTTTGACCACTAATCTCCTATATGGGACCTTATCAAATGCTTTCTGAAAGTCCAGGTACACCACATCCACAGGCTCTCCCTTGTCCATTTTCCTAGTTACATCCTCAAGAAATTCCAGAAGATTAGTCAAGCATGATTTCCCCTTCGTAAATCCATGCTGACTCGGACCGATCCTGCTACTGCTATCCAAATGTTCGGCTATTTCATCTTTTATAATTGACTCCAGCATCTTCCCCACCACCGATGTCAGGCTAACTGGTCTATAGTTCCCTGTTTTCTCTCTCCTGCCTTTCTTAAAAAGTGGGATAACATTAGCTACCCTCCAATCCACAGGAACTGATCCAGAATCTATAGAACATTGGAAAATTATCACCAATGCAGACCATCAGGCCCTGGGGATTTATCAGCCTTCAGTCCCATCAGTCCATCCAACACCATTTCCTGCCTAATATGGATTTCCTTCAGTTCCTCCATCACCCCAGATCCTCTGGCCACTACTATATCAAGAGGATTGTTTGTGTCCTCCTTAGTGAAGACAGATCCAAAGTACCTGTTCAACTCATCTGCCATTTCCTTGTTCCCCATAATAAATTCACCTTTTTCAGTCTTCAAGGGTCCAACTTTGGTCTTAACTAATTTTTTCCTCTTCACATCCTTAAAGAAGCTTTTACTATCGTGCTTTATATTCTTGGCTAGCTTACCTTCGTACCTCATCTTGTCTCCCCGTATTGTCTTTTTAGTTATCTTCTGTTGTTCTTTAAACATTACCCAATCCTCTTGCTTCCCGCTCATCTTTGCTATGTTGTACTTCTCTTTAAATTTTATACTGTCCCTGACGTCCCTTGTCAGCCATGGTCGTCCCTTTCTCCCCTTGGAATCTTTCTTCCTCTTTGGAACAAACTGATCCTGCACCTTCTGTATTATTCCCAGAAATACCTGCCATTGTGGTTCCACTGTCATCCCTGCTAGTGTATCTTTCCAGTCAACTTTGGCCAGCTCCTCCCTCATGGCCCCATAGTCCCCTTTATTCAACTGTAACACTGACACCTCCGATCTACCCTTCTCCCTCTCCAATTGTAGATTTAAACCTGACCATGTTATGGTCACTACCTCCTAATGGCTCATTAACCTCGAGGTCCTTTATCAAATCCGGTTCATTACATAACACTAAATCCAGAATTGCCTTCTCCCTGGTAGGCTCCAGTACAAGCTGCTCTAAGAATCCATCACGAAGGCACTCTACAAAGTCCCTTTCTTGGGGTCCAGTACCAACCTGATTTTCCCAGTCTACCTGCATGTTGAAATCTCCCATAACAACCACAGCATTACTTTTACTACATGCCAATTTTAACTCCTGATTCAACTTGCACCCTATGTCCAGGCTACTGTTTGGGGGCCTGTAGATTAGTCCCATTAGGGTCTTTTTACCCTTACAATTCCTTAGTTCTATCCATACTGACTCCATATCTCCTGTTGCAATGTCACCCCTTGCAAGGGACAGAATTTCATTCCTCACCAACAGAGCAACCCCACCCCCCTCTGCCCACCTGTCTGTCTTTTCGATAGGAGGTATACCCTTGGATATTCAGTTCCCAGCCCTGGCCCTCTTGCAGCCATGTCTCTGTAATTCCCACAACATCATACTTGAAGGGGCGACCTATTGACTATGTTTCTATGCAACTCAGATACAGTACAAGTGTGCGGCAGTCGTACACTGACACAGTGCACAGAGTCGCCCTTTCCGAGTCGCAGTCGGGTATTGAACCGTTACTGATGGTGCCTCAGCTGATAGTGGGAGGGGGGGGAGGGGGGGGGCTTCCACACGGGGTGGAGTGGAAGCTCCAGGACTCTGACGTAGGAGGAAGGGAGAGGCGGTTGGATAAGGTCTGTCAGAAGACACCGCCTTCCCTACACATTCATTAGTTTGTTTAAGAAGGAACTGCAGATGCTGGAAAAATCGAAGGTAGACAAAAATGCTGGAGAAACTCAGCGGAGAGGCAGCATCTATGGGGCGAAGGAATAGGCGACGTTACATAGATACATAGAAAATAGGTGCAGGAGTAGGCCATTCGGCCCTTCGAGCCTGCAGCGCCATTCAATATGATCATGGCTGATCATCCAACTCAGTATCCAATACCTGCCTTCTCTCCATACCCCCTGATCCCTTTAGCTACAAGGGCCACATCTAACTCCCTCTTAAATATAGCCAATGAACTGGCCCCAACTACCTTCTGTGGCAGAGAATTCCACAGATTCACCACTCTCTGTGTAAAAAATGATTTTCTCATCTCGGCCCTAAAATACTTCCCTCTTATCCTTAAACTGTGACCCCTGGTTACGAGTCGAGACCCTTCTTCGGACTGATGTTGGGGGGGCGAGAGGAAGAAGAAAGGAAGAGGCGGAGACAGTGGGCTGTGGGAGAGCTGGGAAGGGGAGGGGAAGGAGGGAGAAAGCAGGGACTACCTGAAATTGGAGAAGTCAATGTTCATACCGCTGGGGTGTAAACTACCCAAGCGAGATATGAGGTGCTGCTCCTCCAATTTATGGTGGTCCTCACTCTGGCCATGGAGGAGGCCCAGGACAGAAAGGTCGGATTGGGAATGGGAGGGGGTGTTGAAGTGCTGAGCCACCGGGAGATCAGGTTGGTTAATGCGAATTGTTCTCTCACTCTCTCCGTCAGGATGACCGACGGAAGTCCATGACCTACACCGTCTTCAACACGCCGCGCAAACTGAGCAGCAGCCTGCTGCGGGGAATCAACAAGAGGGCGAATCCCAGGAAAACACCCAAGAAAACCCCAAAGAAGTCGCCCAGGAAGTCCCCCCGCTCAAATGCCAGAAAGGTGACGGTTTTTGTGTAGGAAGGAACTGCAGACGCTGGTTTACGCAGGAGGAGGCCATTCGGCCCTTTGAGCCAGCACCACCATTCAATGTGATCATGGCTGATCATCCACAATCAGTACCCCGTTCCTGCCTTCTCCCCATATCCCCTGACTCTGCTATTTTTAAGAGCCCTATCTAGCCCCTATCTAGACGAACCGGCCTCCACAGCCCTCTGAGGCAGAGAATTCCACAGACTCGCCACTTTCTGTGAGAAAAAGTGTTCCCTCGTCTCCGTTCTAAACAAGGCTGGAGTTACTCAGCGGGACAGGCAGCATCTCTGGAGAGAAAGGAATTGGTGATGTTTCGGGTCGAGACCCTTCAACTTGAGAGTCGGGGAGAGGGAGACGAGAGATACAGAACAAGGAATGAAGCGAGTTGTGAGTGGAATTCTCTGCCACAGAAGGCAGTGGAGGCCAATTCACTGATGTTTTCAAGAGAGAGTTAGTTTTAGCTCTTGGATATGGAAGATAATGGAATCAAGGGATGTGCGGAGAAGGCAGGAACAGGGTACTGATTTTGGGCAATCAGCCATGATCATATTGAATGGTAGTGCTGGCTTGAAGGGCCAAAGGGCCTACTCCTGCACCTATTGTCTATGTTTCTATGAAAGATGTGCAAAATGATTGTTATCACGTGTACAGAAGTACAGCGACAAGCTTTGCTGACATGCTGTCCAAACTGATCAGATCATGAGAGGAATAGATTGGGTGGATGCACAGAGTCTCTTGCCCAGAGTTGGGGAATCGAGGACCAGAGGACAAAGGTTTAAGCTGCCAGAGGAGCTAGTTGAGGCTGGGACTATCCCAACATTTGAGAAACAGTTAGACAGGTACATGGATAGGATAAATGCAAGGTGTGGGCAAGTTGGGCCGAAGGGCCTGTTTCCACGATGTATTACTCTTAAGGTAGACAAAAATACTGGAGAAACTCAGCGGATGAGGCAGCATCTATGGAGCGAAGGAATAGGCAACGTTTCGGGTCGAGACCCTTCTTCAGACTGATGTCCAGTGGGGGGGGGGGGGGCGGCTATTTAATTCTGAGGCTGTGACCTCTAGTCCTAGACTCTCCTACTAGTGGAAACATCCACTCTATCCAGGCCTTTCACTACTTGGTACACTTCTATGAGGTCCCCACCCCCCCATCCTTCTAAACTCCAGCGAGTACAGGCCCAGTGCCGTCAAACGCTCATCATACATTGTGAGGAGAGAGAAAATGTATTAGGAACCTAAGGGGTATCTTTTTCACACAAAGTGGGATGGGTATATGGAACGAGCTGCCAGAGGAGGTAGTTGAGGCAGGTACATGGATAGAACGTGTTTAGAGGGATATGGGCCAAGCACAGGCAGGTGGGGCTTGTGTAGATGGGGCATGTTGGCAAGTTGTTTCCCTTCTGTATGACACCATACCAGTGCAGCACAGGAAGAGGCCCTTCGGCCCACAAAGTCTGTGCTGTACACGTTGCCAAGACCAACTCTTGGCTGCCTGCACGTGATCCATTCCCTGCATGTCCATGTGCCTGTCCAAATGTCTCCTAAACGGCACTGATATCTGCCTCCACCACCGCCCCTTGGCAGCGCGTTCCAGGCACCCACCACCCTCTGTGAAGCATAATGATCATAGACAATAGGTGCAGGAGTAGGCCATTCGGCCCTTCGAGCCAGCACCGCCATTCAATGTGATCATGGCTGATCATCCCCAATCAGTACCCCGTTCCTGCCCCAAATCCCCTGACTCCGCTATCTTTAAGAGCCCTATCTAGCTCTCTCTTGAAAGTATCCAGAGAACCGGCCTCCACCACCCTCCGAGGCAGAAAATTCCACAGACTCACAACTTTGTATGAAAAAGCGTTTCCTCGTCTCCGTTCTAAATTGTTTACCCCTTATTCTTAAATTGTGGCCCCTGGTTCTGGACTCCCCCAACATCGGGAACATGTTTCCTGCATTTTCCTGATTAATTTTGGGGCCATTTTTTTCACTCAGAGGGTAGCCCATCTCTGGAACGAGCTGCCAGGAACAAGGAAGCTACAGATGTGGATTCCTTTGCGACGTTTAAAATACATTTGAATGGGTGTATGGTCAGGAACAGTTTAGAGGGATACGGGCCAAATGCAGGCAAATAGGACTAGCCCAGAATGCTAACTTGGATGGCATGGGCAAGGTGGGCCGAAGGGTCTTTTTCCATGCTGTACAGCTCTGTGACTCTAAAAGCCAGATGCCCTCCGACCAACCTTTCATTGCCCTTTTTTTCCCCTTCCCCCCCTTTCTGTTGCAGGATGCCAGCAGACGCAAGTTCTCTAGTGGCAAGATGTGAGGAGGGGGGCTGAAGAGTAGCCCCCTCCCCCTCCAACCGACCCCGGAGTTGTATTGACGCCGAGACCCACCCACCGCAGCTCCGTCACCGTCGGCCCCGAGCGCCAGCGAGAGAGAGAAAGAAAAACTATTTGCCTTAAGAGCGAGTGAGGCGCGTGAGGGGAAGACGGCCAGAGTGTTCCCACCCTCCCCATCTCTCCCCCTCCCCCTCCCCCTCCCCATCCCCCCTCCCCCCTCTCCCACTCGCGTTAGAATCACGCAACAAGCTCGCTATCAAACTAAAACATTTTCTTTGCATCCCCCCCTGTGTGTCTCGGTTGTTGTTGTAAATTGTCCTAGTTGGTGCTTCAGAAGCGCTCTCTCTCTCTCTCTCTCTCTCTCTGTCTCCCCCCGCTCTCCCCCTCCCCCCACCCCTCTCCCCCTGCCTTCTCCCCGCAACCCCCGACACCCAAACTCACCGGACCCTCCCATCGGCAACAAGTTGCTTCGGAAGAGTTTGGAATGCCGGCCTGTGGTGATTCACCGAGCCCCACCTCGCCTTCTCCCCCCCCCCCCCCTCTCTCTATCTCTCTCTCTCTCTGCCCCCGCCTCTAGCCAAGCTACGTCCCCCTCCCCTCCGCTCATGTCTCAGTTGCCGCCACCTGTTCGTGATGTTATTATTAACCTAATTGTGAGCCTTGTTTTAAACTCTTGTCCTTTACCGTGAAGTTGAAAGGTTTGGACTGGGAAGTTGGGAAGTCCAGTGTGTGCTGTCAGGCTCTGCGGCCGCAGCAAGGCCTGGTTCACGCGGGCGGGGCAGCGACTGGTCTTTTACACACGTCGTATTTTTGCTGATCTGGGAAACTTCGCCCCTTTATTCTTTATTTTTGTGAAAGACCTGCGTCAGTTCGTGCTCCTGTATGTGGGGAGGGAATGTCTTCCCCTCTCCTCCTCCTCCTCCTCCTGCTGCTCTCCGCTCCGCTCCCGTGCACGGGCCGACACGGTATCTATCAGCCGCGTGTCCGTGCCATACACGTGTGTCGGGACGCGTGTTCTTGTTCACGTCGTGTGTTTCTCCACACACCCGCCCATTGCGTGTCCGTGTCATACGTGTGTTGGGAAGCGTGTTCTTGTACACGCCGTGTGTCTCTCCGCACGCTCGTCCACCTGTCAACCCACGCGATTTCCATCTGCCGTGTGATTGTGTCACACGCGTGTCGGGAGGCGTGTTCTGTACACACCGCGTGGTTTGCCGCACTCCGCGTGTCGCGCCCGCCGCGAGCTGGAAGCTGGAGCCCGCATTGCCGCGTACCCGCCTGACTCGATTCCAACGCCCCCCCCCCCCCCCCGATTGAGTTCCCCGCTGCCTTCAGTGGGACAAACACAGACCTCGGGTGGGGGGGGGGGGACCGCTGGTCAGCGTGGACTCGTGCGGCCGGCGGGTCCCCTCGTCCACGCCCATGTCCTACGATCGAGCGACCAGTGACTGTCCTGGCAACCTCCAGCCCCCAACGCAAGGTGACCCGGCCTTGCCAAGCAAACTTAACGAAACCTAATGCAGCTGACGTGTGTGTGTGTGTGTGCTCTCACCAGCTGCCTAAAACCCACACCTCCCGTGTCCAAATTTTGCAAGAAGCCAGCGTTAAAATCACAAACAAAGCACTTGCCGTGTGGGCGGAGAGGGAGAGGGGGGGGGGCTGCCAACATCCCATCATTTAACTCCACACCACACAGCCTGGTGTTTGTATGTCACAGTTTGCTGGTATCGTTCCCACCCCTGGGGTCACGGGCCGGGTGACTCCAGCGCCTGTGGTGAGCGGCGGGGCGAGTGTTCGGCAGAGAGAGGGGGCAACCCTTACAGAGTTTCCTCTCGGCCCACAGATAATAGGAGATGGAATGATCCCAGTCACTGATGCCCACCCCTCCTCTCTCAGCGACCATGTGCTGTTGATTGTCCGAGGCAGGCTTTAAAAATTATTAGCTTATTTTCTTTTATACAAGATGTCTCGACTGTTTCTCTAACCCTGCCCTTTATGAATTACACCTGGTGTGATCTTGAATATTTTCTCAACTTAATAAAATATGGATCAGTTTAATTTTCTTGGGAGTTTTATTTTCTTTGCTGCCGGTTATAAACGACGGGTGTGCGGGAAGGAACTGCTGGTTTAAATCGAAGCTGGACACGAAATGCTGGAGTAACTCAGCGGGTCAGGCAGCATCTCTGGAGAGAAGGAATGGGCGACGTTTAGGGTCGACACCCTTCTTCAGACGGGAGCCTGGCTCGGTCGGGCTCAGAGGGATATGGACCAAACGCGGGCAAGTTGGGCCGAAGGGCCTGTTTGCCTGCTGTGTAGTTTCTATGGTCCGTTGTCATAAGTGATTAGGCCATTCGGCCCATCAAGTCTGCTCCCCCATTCAATCATGGCTGATCCATCTCTCCCTCCTAACCCCATTCTCCTGCCTTCTCCCCATAACCTCTGACACCCGTACTAATCAAGAATCTATCTGCCTCTGCCTTAAAAATATCCACTGCCTCCACCACCGTCTGGCAAAGAATTCCATAGTTTCACCACCCTCTGACTAAAGAAATTCCTCCTCATTTCTAAACATAGAAAATAGGTGCAGAAGTAGGTCATTCGGCCCTTCGAGCCTGCACCGCCATTCAATATGATCATGGCTGATCATCCACTCAGTATCCTGCCTTCTCTTCATACCCCCTGACCCCTTTAGCCACAAGGGCCACATCTAACTCCCTCTTAAATATAGCCAATGAACTGTGGCCTCAACTACCTTCTGTGGCAGAGAATTCCACAGATTCATCACTCTCTGTGCGAATCTGTGGAACGTCCTTTAATTCTAAGGCTGTGACTTCTGGTCCTAGACTCTCCCACTAGTGGAAACATCCTCCCCACATCCACTCTATCCAGGCCTTTCCTGTTTTCATCCGAGATTGGATTTTGAAGGTCACAGGGAAAGAATATGTGCGGGCCAATTCCACAAATTCACAACTCTCTGGGTGAAAAAGTTTTTTCTCACCTCAGTCTTAAATGACCTCCCCTTTATTCTAAGACTGTGGCCCCTGGTTCTGGACCCGCCAAACATTGGGAACATTTTTCCTGCATCAAGCTTGTCCAGTCCTTTTATAATTTTATTTGTTTCTATAAGATATCCCCTCATCCTTCTAAACTCCAGTGAATACAAGCCTAGTCTTTTCAATCTTTCCTCATTTGACAGTCCCGCCATCCCAGGGATCAATCTCGTGAACCTACGCTGCACTGCCTCAATCACAAGGATGTCCTTCCTCAAATTAGGAGACCAAAACTGTACACAATACTCTAGATGTGGTCTCACCAGAGGCCTATACAACTGCAGAAGAACCTCTTTACTCCTATACTGAAATCCTCTTGTTATGAAGGCCAACATTCCATTAGCTTTCTTCACTGCCTGCTGTACCTGGTAAGCCATTTAGAACAGAGATGAGGAAACACTTTTTCACACAGAGAGTTGTGAGTGTGGAATTCACTGCCTCAGAGGGCAGTGGAGGCCGGTTCTCTGGATACTTTCAAGAGAGAGCTAGATAGGACTCTTGAAGATAGCGTAGTCAGGGGATATGGGGAGAAGGCAGGAACGGGGTACTGATTGTGGATGATCAGCCATGATCACATTGAATGGCGGTGCTGGCTCGAAGGGCCGAATGGCCTACTCCTGCACCTATTGTCTATTGTCATGACGGGCATGTGTTAAGTGAACATTCACAGTCTTTTTCTCCCAGGGTAGAGGATTCTAAAGCTAAAGGGCGCAGGCTTAAGGTTTGTTTTTTTAGTTGTAGCGATACAGCGCGCAAACAGGCCCTTCGGCC
>NC_045961.1:8554615-8701950 GCF_010909765.2 Amblyraja radiata
GTTTTCATGCTGTGCTATAACTTTGAAGAGTGATTGAAATCTTCTGAGGACGAAGAATAATCCATAATTTCTAGACGTGACGGTTTACATCAGCAGCGAGGTGTTAATCGGACTGGACAAGACTGGAGATGTTGGTAGAAAAAAAACCCCAAAGTGTTTGTTTACACCAAAGATCGGCACAAAAGTCACGGGGAGAACGTGCAAACTCCATACAGACAGCACCAGTGGTTAGGATTAAACCCGGGTCTCTGGCGCCGCGAGGCAGCAACTATACCGCTGCGCCACCGTGCCACACTTGTGTTCTGTGGAAGAAGGAACAGCAGACGCTGGTTTACATCGAAGATAGACGCAGAGTGCTGGAGTAACTCAGCGGGTCAGGCAGCATCTGTGGAGAACATGGATAGGTGACGTTTCACAGAGTGCTGGAGTAACTCAGCGGGTCAGGCAGCATCTGTGGAGAACATGGATAGGTGACGTTTCACAGAGTGCTGGAGTAATTCAGTGGGTCAGGCAGCATCTGTGGAGAACATGGATAGGTGACGTTTCACAGAGTGCTGGAGTAACTCAGCGGGTCAGGCAGCATCTGTGGAGAACATGGATAGGTGACGTTTCACAGAGTGCTGGAGTAATTCAGTGGGTCAGGCAGCATCTGTGGAGAACATGGATAGGTGACGTTTCACAGAGTGCTGGAGTAACTCAGCATGTCAGGCAGCATCTCTGGGAAACACGGACCTGTTTGTGATGTTTCGGGCCAGGACCCTTCTTCAGACCAAACTTTGTGTCTATTTTTGTAAACCAGCCTCTGCCGTTCCTCGTGTCGAGACGTTGGAGACGTTGGCTGCTGGAACCTCCCCAGATGCTTTTGATTCCCTTGGCCACGGGAGTTCCAGAGTCGTGCTGCCCCGATGTTCGCGCAGCCCCCATGTCCAAGCCCGCATTAACAACATCCATGCATGTCCTCATTTGCCTTTCTGGAGTGAATCATCACCTTTCGCCAACTCTAAATTGAATAAAAAGAACTTGGAGTTAGATGTGTTATCCTTCACGTTCACCAGTTAGTTCAGTTTAGTTTATTGTCACGTGTACAGTGAAAAAGCTTTTCTTTTTAGGGTTTGGACAAGCCAGAGGCAGGAAACATGTTCCCGATGTTGTGGGGGAGTCCAGAACCAGGGGCCACACAGTTTAAGAACAAGGGGTAAGCCATTTAGAACGGAGACGAGGAAACACTTTTTCACACAGAGATTTGTGAGTCTGTGGAATTCTCTGCCTCAGACGGAGGCCGGTTCTCTGGATATTTTCAAGAGAGAGCTAGATAGGGCTCTTAAAGATAGCGGAGTCAGGGGATATGGGGAGAAGGTAGACAAAAGTGCTGGAGAAACTCAGCGGGTGCGGCAGCATCTATGGAGCGAAGTAAATAGGCAACGTTTTGGGCCGTTTCTGGACAACAACATGGATAGGTGACGTTTCACAGAATGCTGGAGTAACTCAGCGGGTCAGGCAGCATCTGTGAAGAACATGGATAGGTGACGTTTCACAGAGTGCTGGAGTAACTCAGCAGGTCTGGCAGCATCTGTGAAGAACATGGATAGGTGACGTTTCACAGAGTGCTGGAGTAACTCAGCGGGTCAGGCAGCATCTGTGGAGAACATGGATAGTTGACGTTTCACAGAGTGCTGGAGTAACTCAGCGGGTCAGGCAGCATCTGTGGAGAACATGGATAGGTGACGTTTCACAGAGTGCTGGAGTAACTCAGCGGGTCAGGCAGCATCTGTGGAGAACATGGATAGGTGACATATCGGGACACGTCTTCTTCAGTCTGAAGAAGGGTCCTGACCCGAAATGGCACCAATCCAAGTTCTCCAGAGACGATGCCTGACCCACTGAGTTACTCCAGCACTTTGGTCCTTTTGTGTAAAATAGCATCTGCGGTTCCTTGTTTCTACTTCATGAGGGGTGATCTTGTAGAGGTGTAGCAGATCACGAGGGGAATAGATAGCGTGAATGCCCAATGTCTTTTACCCAGAGTAGGGGAACCAAGAACCAGAGGGTGTAGGTTTAAAGTGAGGGAGGGATAGATTTAATAAGAACTTGCCAGAGTAAACAAACATGAGGGCTAATAATGAGTAAATAGGGATGTGAATGATGTTAATTTTGTGACAGGGGAACTGCAGACAAAGTAAGTAGACAAAAGTGCTGGAGAAACTCAGCGGGTGCAGCAGCATCTATGGAGCGAAGGAAATAGGCAACGTTTCCTTCTGAGTTTCTCCAGCACTTTTGTCTACCTTCGATTTTCCAGCATCTGCAGTTCCTTCTTAAACACTGTAGACAGCGCAGTACAGGAATGTCACCGATTATATGCGTACACATTATTGTAACAGAAATTTGGATCTACTGTTAGCGATAGACAATAGGTGCAGGAGTAGGCCATTCGGCCCTTCGAGCCAGCTCCGCCATTCAATGTTGATCATGGCTGATCATCCACAATCAGTACCCCGTTCCTGCCTTCTCCCCATATCCCCTGACTCCGCTATCTTTAAGAGCCCTGTCTAGCTCTCTCTTGAAAGTATCCAGAGAACCGGCCTCCACCGCCCTCTGAGGCAGAGAATTCCACAAACTCAAAACTCTCTGTGTGAAAAAGTGTTTCCTCGTCTCCGTACTAAATGGCTTACCCCTTATTCTTAAACTAGGTACATGGATAGGACAGGTTTAGAGGGATATGGGCCAAATGCGGGCATGTGGGACAGGTGTAGATGGCACCACATGTGCATAGGTTGGTCGGCATGATCCAGTTGGGCCGAAGGGCCTCTTTTCTTTGACTCTGACTTGCCTAAGGTGACGTTTTTCCATGTGGTTCCTTTTGGGGTCAACACAATGCAGGTGAAATTGACCCCAAAGTCTTCAGGCATCATAGGTGTGAACTTCAAACTCTTCCGGACCATTAATCTCTGCTTCCTAGTCCAGGACCTGTTGAAAAAGAGACAAAAAAACCTGAATGGATTGGAAACGTCAAAGACAATAGACAATAGGTGCAGGAGTAGGCCATTCGGCCCTTCGAGCCAGCACTGCCATTCAATGTGATCATGGCTGATCATCCCCAAGAGAGAGTTAGATAGAGCTCTTAAAGATAGTGGAGTCAGGGGATATGGGGAGAAGGCAGGAACGGGGTACTGATTGTGGATGATCAGCCATGATCACATTGAATGGCGGTGCTGGCTCGAAGGGCCGAATGGTCTACTCAATAGACAATAGGTGCAGGAATAGGCCATTCGGCCCTTCGAGCTCGCACTGCCATTCAATGTGATCATGGCTGATCATCCCCAATCAATACCCCGTTCCTGCCTTCTCCCCATATCCCCTGACTCCGCTATCTTTATGAGCCCTATCAAGCTCTCTCTTGAAAGCATCCAGAGAACCTGCCTCCACCGTCCTCTTGAGGCAGAGAATTCCACAGACTCACAACTCTCTGTGAGGAAAAGACTAGAGGGCACAGCTTTTTTTTTCTTTTTTTTAAATTTATTTTTATTCGAAGCAATTGTACAGAAATCTAACATTCGGCATCTAAAATGATACAATTATTGTACAGCTTCATTTTTAACCTTATAACCTAAATTCTGAAAATGAAAAAAGAAAAGAAAAAGAAAAGAAGAAAGAAAAAATATAGAAAATGAAAAAATAGATTAAAGAAAGACAAAAGAGAATCCCCTAAACTACCAAAGCAGTGTAGCAGAAAGATATAGAAATGAGAAAAAAGAAAAAGAAAAACGGAGATATACCTTGCCCCTCGTCTCCCCCGCCTGCCTCACCCAACCCAGCATTGGATTTAAATTTAAATTTGTGTTACCCCATGCTATTGTTGTAAGAATTCGGTAAAAATGTCTTAAGAAATTGATCCGTTTTTTCCGGCAAGACAAGCCTAATGTTTTCCAAATGTAGTGTCTGTAATCCACATGACATGTCTGTAATCCACATCTTCACTGTAGGGAGTGTTGTCTGTTTCCAAAATTTAAGTATTCATTTTTTCGCCGTTATTAGGCCATAGTTAAGGAACCGTCTTTGAAATATCACTAGCTCATAACAGGCCTCTGACATACCTAGTGCGATCAGATTTATGTCGGGATCCAATTTAGTTTTAAGTATTTTGGAAAAGATATCAAAAATTCCCCTCCAGAAGTTTTGTAATTTTGTGCAGGAAACAAAAGAATGGGTTATAGTTGCTACTTGGAGAAGACATTTATCACAGATAGGAGAGACATTTGGGAAGATCTTGTTCAATTTAGACTTTGAATAATAGAGTCTATGCAGTATTTTAAATTGTATTAGCGAGTGCCTAACATTAAGAGAACAGTAGTGTATATATAAAAGATTTTCCTCCCAACTATCCTTTGACCCAATTCGTTAAACCCAATTCGTCTTCCCAAGCTCGCCTAATTATTTCGGACGATGGGATATATACATTTAAAAGGGTATTATAGAAGTACGATATTAACTTATTTGAATCCACCTTTCTATTCATGCATTCATCTAGTATATCTGGACCCAAAGAGTGACAATCTAGCGTGTGTATTTTCACATAGTCTCGTATTTGAAGATATCTGAAGTAATGACTACCTTTCAGATGATATTTCAGCTGTAAATAGTCCCCTTCTCATAAAGGTCTCCCAGCTTTTTAATTCCTAGGCTTTCCCATTGTGCAAACACCATGTCTAAAGTAGACGGTTTAAACGAGGGATTATTGGCGATTGGGAAGAGGAGAGAGAAATTTCTCAATTTAAGGGTTGATTTCAACTGTTTCCAGATTCGTAAGGTGCTATGGATTATCGGATTTTTCTCAGACGTTGACTTCTTCAGGTGTATTGGAGAGAGAAGAATCGCGCCTATATTGAAAGGCAAACAATCTTCCCTCTCCATTTTTAACCAGTTTACTTGTATCGTCCATCCAGTAGATTAAATTTTTAATATTAGTTGCCCAGTAATAGAGAAGAAAATTAGGGAGAGCCAGTCCACCGATTTCTTTAGGTTTGCATAAATGTCGTTTGTGAATTCTGTGAGTTTTATAGTCCCAGATAAAGTTTGCAATCACAGTCGAGTTTAAAAAAAAGGTTTTTAGGGAGGTAAATCGGTATTGATTGAAATAGGTACAGGAGTTGTGGAAGGAAAATCATCTTTATGGCATTTACTCTACCTATAAGGGAAATCGGAAGCGTTTTCCAAAATTGAATAAAGGCATTTAATTTGGTGATTAATGGTGGAGAATTTGCTTGAAATAAAGAGGGATATTTTCTAGTCACGTAGACTCCAAGATATTTAAATTTTTCCGTAGCAATTCTAAAGGGACATTTTAGGAGATGTGAAGGGTCTTGAGGTTTTATCGGCATAATTTCACTTTTGTTCCAGTTTACTCTACACACTGAGAAGGAGCTGAATTGTTCTATGAGGTTTAGTATATTTGGGATACTGACTTGGGAGTTGGTAATATATCGTCTGCATATAACAAAATCTTATTATTAGTATATTTAGTATTATAGCCATGAATGCTCTGATGTACTCTTATATTTTCAGCTAAGGGTTCTATAGCAAGGGCAAATAACATTGGTGATAAAGCACACCCTTGATAATTGATATTTAGGTGACAGAATTTGATTAGTCAGTATTGTGGCAGTCGGATTGTTATATAACAACTTTATCCATGAAATCAAATGTTCTCCTAGTTGGAATTTTTGCAATACTGTGAAGAGATATTCCCATACTACTTGGTCAAATGCTTTTTCTGCGTCTAAGGAGATAATTGATAAGTCTTCGTTTATCGTTCTGTATGAGTACATTATATTAAACCAGCGTCTCAAGTTATTGAACGAATGTCTCTTGGGTATAAACTCAGTTTGATCAGAGTGTGTTGATTTACTGATGTACTTAGTCTTCTTACCAGGGTTTTAGCTAATATTTTCTGGTCTGTATTTAAAAGAGCTATTGCTCTATATGGCTCTTCAAGATCTTTATCCTTTTTTGGGTGTCAGTGTAATAGTTGATTCGGCTAAAGTTTGTGGTAACGTCTGTTCTTTAAATGCGTGTGTATAAAGGGCTTGTAAACGAGGGGAAATTAATTCATGAAATTCTTTTATAGAATTCGTTACTGAACCCATCTAGGCCTGGTGTTTTACCATTATTCAGTGATTTAATAGTCTCTTCAATATCTTTTACTGTAATCTGCGCTCCTAGTTCTTCACGTTCCGCCGTATTGAGTGACGGAAGGTTGCAATTGTCAAGGAAGTTTTTAATCTGCACAGCTTTAAGGTGAGAGGGGCAAAGTTTAAAGGAGATGTGCGGGGCAGGTTTTTTTTACACAGTGGGTGCCTGGAACGCGCTTCCAGGGGTGGTGGTGGAGGCAGATACGATAGTGGTGTATAAGGGACTTTTAGACAGGCACGTGTATATGCCGGGAATGGAGGGAGACGGATCACGTGCAGGCAGAGGGGATTAGTTGAACGGCATCATGTGATACTGCACGGAAACAGGCCCTTCAGCCCACTGAGTCCACACCGGCTATCAATTATCTGTACACACTGGTCCAATATTATTCCTCTTTCTCATCCACTCCCTACACGTTGGAGGCAATTTACAGAGGGCCAATTAGCCGACAAACCCGCACGTCTTTGGGATGTGGGAGGAAACCGGAGCACCCGGAGGAAACCCACGCCACAATCTCGGCAAACTCCACGCACAGGTCAGAATCAAACCAAGTCTAAGGCAGAATCAGGCCATTCAGCCCATCGTGCCTACCCCACCATTCAATCATGGCTGATCTATCTTTCCCTCTCAACCTCATTCTCCTGCTTTCTCCCCATAACCTCTGACACCTCGTACTAATCAACAATCTATCTATGTTCAAGAAGGAACTGCAGATGCTGGAAAATCGAAGGTAAACAAAAATGCTGGCGAAACTCAGCGGGTGCGGCAGCATTTATGGAGCGAAGGAAATAGGCAATGTTTCAGGCCGAAACCCTTCCACAGATTCCACAGATTCACCACCCTCTGACTAAATAAATCCCTCCTCATCTCCTTCCTAAAGGAGCGTCCTTTCATTCTGAGGCTAGGACCTCTGGTCCTAGACTCCCTCACTAGTGGAAACATCCTCTCCACATCCACTCTATCCAGGCCTTTCACTATTCAGGAAGTTTCAATGAAATCCCACCTCATCCTAAACTCCAGCGAGTACAGGCCCAGTGCCAACAAACGGCCATTGCACATCAACCCAATCTTAAATACATAACAGATAGGAGGAGAATTGGGCCATTCGGCCCATCACGTCTACCCCGCCATTCAATTATGTCTGATCTATCTCTCCCTCCTAACCCCATTCTCCTGCCTTCTCCCCATAAACCCTGATGCCCGTACTGATCAAGAATCAGTCTATCCCTGCCTTGTTGGGTGGTGAATCTGTGGAATTCTTTAATAATAATAATAATGGATGGGATTTATATAGCGCCTTTCTAATACTCAAGGCGCTTTACATCACATTATTCATTCACTCCTCAGTCACACTCGGTGGTGGTAAGCTACTTCTGTAGCCACAGCTGCCCTGGGGCAGACTGATGGAAACGTGGCTGCCAATCTGCGCCTACGGCCCCTCCGACCACCACCAATCACTCACACACATTCACACACAGGCAAAGGTGGGTGAAGTGTCTTGCCCAAGGACACAACGACAGTATGCACTCCAAGCGGGATTCGTACCGGCTACCTTCCGGTTGCCAGCCGAACACTTAGCCCATTGTGCCATCTGTCGTCTTTGCCACAGAAGACTGTGGATCCAAGTCAGTGGATACATTTAAGGCCGAGATAGATAGATTCTTGATTAGTACGTGGTGTCAGGGGTTACGGGGAGAAGGCAGGAGAATGGGGTTAGGAGGGAGGGATAGATCAGCCATGATTGAATGGCGGAGTAGACTTGATGGGCCGAATGGCCTAATTCTGCTCCAATCACTTATGATCTTAAACATATCCATTGACTTGGCCTCCACAGCCGAGAATCATTCAGGTAAACCTCCTCTGGACCCTCTCCAACGGTAGCGCATTATAGACAATAGACAATAGGAGCAGGAGGAGGCCATTCGGCCCTTCGGCCCTTCGAGCCAGCACCGCCATTCAACGTGATCATGGCTGATCATCCCCAATCAGTACCCCATTCCTGCCTTCTTTTTAAAAATTTTTTTTTTTTTTTTTAATTAAGGACAGTGCATATTTATAAACATTTGCATGCAATACGCAAGATTATAGCTATAGGCTAATTTCCATCTGTAGTCCCTCCGCATATCCCCTGACTCCGCTATCTTTAAGAGCCCTGTCGAGCTCTCTCCTGAAAGTATCCAGAGAACCGGCCTCCGCCGCCCTCTGAGGCAGAGAATTCCACCGACTTTGACGTACCTCTGCTCTCCTTCTGCCACGCGCCCGTCCACGTAAGACTCTTCGATGAACTGGTTGTTGGCGAGCCAGTAGATCATGGCTGGAGAGTCTCTCCCAGCGCCAGAGTTTGCCAGGCAAGTCAGCACCAGAGTCTCCCCTGGAGAGGAACAAGATCAGTCAGTAAATGTCTGCAACGTTGGAATGCCCTTTATCTGAAGCTGTGACCTCCAGTCATAGAATATTGCAAGCAATTTTGGGCCCCGTATCTGAGCAAGGATTTGCCGGCTCTGGAGAGGGTCCAGAAGAGGTTTACAAGAACGATCCCAGAAATGAGTGGGTTTACCTATGATGAGCGTTTGTTGGCACTGGGCCTGTACTCGCTGGAGTTTAGAAGGTTGAGGGGGGGGGACCTCATTGAAACTTACCGAATAGTGAAAGGCCTGGATAGAGTGGATGTGGAGAGGATGTTCCCACTGGTGGGAGAGTCTAGGGCCAGAGGGCACAGCCTCAGAATTAAAGGACGTTCTTTTAGGAAGGAGATGAGGAGAAATGTATTTAGTCAGAGGGTGGTGAATCTGTGGAATTCTTTGCCACACAAGGCTGTGGAGGCCAAGTCAATGGGTATTTTTAAGGCAGAGATAGATTCTTGATTAGTATGGATAGGGCTCTTAAAAATAGCGGAGTCAAGGGATATGGGGAGAAGACAGGAACGGGGTACTGATTGGGGATGATCAGCCTTGATCACATTGAATGGTGGTGCTGGCTCGAAGGGCCAAATGGCCTACTCCTGCACCTATTGTGTATTGTCTATTGATTCCTTTAGCCCCAAGAGCTAAATCTAACTCTCTCTTGAAAACATCCAGTGAATCGGCCTCTACTGCCTTCTGTGGCAGAGAATTCCACAGATTCTCAACTCTCTGGGTGAAAATGTTTATCCTCTTCTCAGTCCTAAGTGGCTTACCCCTTATTCTTAAAATGCGACCCCTGGTTCTGGACTCCCCCAACATTGGGAACATGTTTCCAGCATCTAGCCTGTCCAAACCCTTTCAGAATGTTATATGTTTCTATAAGATTCCCTCTCATCCTTCTAATTTCCACTGAATACCAGCCCAGTCGACCCATTCTTTTAGTTCATTTAGGTCTATTATTGTCACGTGTACCGAGGTACAGTGAAAAGCTTTCAAAGTCAGTCGACAAACACACACTTACCAAGTTTGGCAACGCCTGGTTTTGATGTCAGCTTAGTGATTATAGGTTTTCGGTTCTTGAATCCTGCAGGAATATTAGCAGCTGGGTTAATAATAATAATGATGGATGGGATTTATATAGCGCCTTTCTAATACTCAAGGCGCTTTACATCGCATTATTCATTCACTCCTCAGTCACACTCGGTGGTGGTAAGCTACTTCTGTAGCCACAGCTGCCCTGGGGCAGACTGACGGAAGCGTGGCTGCCAATCTGCGCCTACGGCCCCTCCGACCACCACCAATCACTCACACACATTCACACACAGGCAGAGGTGGGTGAAGTGTCTTGCCCAAGGACACAACGACAGTACGCACTCCAAGCGGGATTCGAACCGGCTACCTTCCGGTTGCCAGCCGAACACTTAGCCCATTGTGCCACAGAGAGTTTAGTGTTTGGATATTAAGCGCAGACACATGCCTTGTTCTAGTTCACACCGACCAGCGATCCCCGTACACTAGTTCTAGCCCACGCACTAGGGGCAATTTACCGAAGGCAATTAACCTACAAATCCTCACGCCTTTGGAGTGCGGGAGGAAACTGGAGCACCTGGAGAAAACCCTCGTGGTCACAGGGAAAACGTACAAACTATACACTGACATTACCGAGGTCAGGATTGAACCCAGGTCTCTGCGACGCCGTGAGGCAGCGGCTCTATACGCTGCACCACCGTGCCTCCCCTTGTGTTGCTATTTTCAGTTATGTTAAAACAAGGATGTGGACCCCAAGATCCCTCTGTACATCTGTGACGTTAAGGGGCTTGCCGTTAACTGTGTACCTTCCGGCCACTCCCTCTTCTCCCCTCTCCCATCGGGCAAGAGATACAGAAGTGCGAAAACGCACACACACCTCCAGATTCAGGGACAGTTTCTTCCCGGCTGTTATCAGGCAACTGAGCCGTCCTCTCACCAACTAGAGTGCGGTCCTGACCTCCCATCTACATCATTGGTGGCCCTCGGACTATCTTTGATCAGACTTTACTGGGCTTTACCTTGCACTAAACGTTATTCCCTTTATCATGTATCTGTACACTGTGAATGACTCGATTGTAATTGTGTCAGTGATTTACATGAGTTTTTGATTTTAGGAGCAAGGAGGTCCTACTGCAGTTGTACAGGGCCCTGGTGAGACTGCACCTAGAGTATTTTGTGCAGTTTTGGTCTCCTAATTTGAGAGAGTACAGCATAGGTTCACCTGGTTGATTCCCAGGATGGCGGGACTGACATATGATGAAAGAATGGGTCGACTGGGCTTGTATTCACTGGAATTTAGAAGGATGAGAGGTTATCTTATAGAAACATGTAACATTCTTAAAGGATTGGACAGGCTAGATGCAGGAAAAATGTTCCCCATGTTGGGGGAGTCCAAAACCAGGGGTCACAGTTTAAGAATAAGGGGTCGGCCATTTAGGACTGAGATGAGGAAAAACCTTTTCACCAGAGAGTTGTGAATCTGTGGAATTCTCTGCCACAGAAGGCAGTGGAGGCCAATTCACTGGATGTTTTCAAGAGAGAGTTAGATAGAGCTCTTAGGGCTAAAGTAATCAAAGGATATGGGGAGAAAGCAGGAACGGGGTACTGATTGTGGATGATCAGCTGTGATCATATTGAATGGCGGTGCTGGCTCGAAGGGCCGAATGGCCTAACTACACATTTTTTTTCTATGTTTCTATGCATGCACTTACTGATTGGCACGCAACAACAAACCTTTGTCACAGTCGAAACAAAGAACTGCAGATGTGGTGTTTACCAAATTAAGAGACAAAGTGCTGGAGTAACTCAACAGGTCGGGCAGCATCTTTGGAGGAAAAGGATGGGTGACGTTTCGGATCGAGACTCTTCTTCCAAACTGAAAACACCTTCAGTCTGACTCGGAGCATCCTGACCCAAAACGTCAACTATTATTTTTTAAATCATAATAGTACATATAGGGATACAGGGCCCAGCGTAGGTTTACAAGGTTAATTCCCGGGATGGAGCGAATGTCATACGCTGAGAGAATGAAGCAGCTGGGCTTGTACACTCTGGAGTTTAAAAGGATGAGAGGGAATCTCATTGAAACATATAAGATTGTTAAGGGCTTGGACATGCTAGAGGCAGGAAACATGTTCCCGATGTTGGGGGAGTCCAGAACCAGGGGCCACAGTTTAAGAATAAGGGGTAAGCCATTTAGAACGGAGACAAGGAAACACTTTTTCACACAGACAGTTGTGAGTCTGTGGAATTCTCTGCCTCAGAGGGCGGTGGAGGCGGGTTCTCTGGATGCTTTCAAGAGAGAGCTAGATAGGGCTCTTAAAGATAGTGGAGTCAGGGGATATGGGGAGAAGGCAGGAACGGGGTACTGAATGGGGATGATCAGCCATGATCACATTGAATGGCGGTGCTGGCTCGAAGGGCTGAATGGCCTACTCCTGCACCTATTGTCTGTTGTCTATTGTCTATTGTCTAATAGCGACTGAACCTTGCCCTGACGTTTGCCGTCCTGCCGTACCTTGGTTTCGCATTCTCTCCTCCGCCCGCGTCGGCGTGAGATGGCCAAGCAGCAGCAGCAGCAGCAGCAGAGGGACGTAGAGATATCGGCTGTGTCCTGGACAGAGCAGAGACATGTCTCAGTGGAAGCAGCATCAATGAGGGACCAGCACCAGTCCAAACATCCGGAGGCTGTAGCCAATCGTCCGATCAGCCGAGAAGGTTATTGGCTGCAACCTTCCCCCTCCATTGACGAAGGGCCAGGAAGCGAGCGGGCAAGATCATCTCTGACCCCTCTCACCCTGGCCACAAACTCTTTGAATCACTTCCCTCTGGAAGGCGACTCCGGACTATCAAAGCTGCCTCACGGTTGAGGCAGCATCTCTGGAGAGAAGGAATGGGAGATGTTTCTGGTCTGAAGAAGGGTCTCGAACCGAAACGTCGCCCATTCCTTCGCTCCAGAGATGTTGCCTCACCCGCTGAGTTAATCCAGCGTTTTGTGTCTATCTTCGATTGTAACCAGCATCTGCAGTTCCTTCTTACACAAAATGTACAGCACAGGAACAGGCCCTTCGGCCCACGATGTCCGTGCCGAACATGATGCCAAGTTAAACTATCTCCTGTGCCTGCACGTGATCCATATCCCTCCATTCCCCGCATATCCACGCACCTATCCAAAAGCCTCTCAAACACCACTATCATATCTGCCTCCACCACCACTATCCCTGGCAGCGCGTTCCAGGCACCCACCATCCTCTGTGTAAAAAAAACCTGCCCCGCACATCTCCTTTAAACTTTGACCCTCTCACCTTAAAGCTGTGCCCTCTAGTCTTTGACATCTCCACTCTGGGATAAAGATTCTGACTGTCATAGTTTTATAGGACCTTCTCTCCCTTCAACCTCTGACACTCCAAAGAAAACAATCCCGGCTTTAGAATTAGAGCATAGAATAATACAGCATGAGAACAGGCCCTTCGGCCCACAATGTTTGTGTTGAACATGATGCCAAGTTAAACTGATCTCATCGGCCAGTACATGACCCATATCCCTCCAATCCCTGCATGAATGAATGAATAAGTTTATTGGACAAGTATTCACATACAAGGAATTTGCCTTGGTGCTCCGCCCGCCAGTGACAACGACACACATTTACATGTGCCGATCTAAATGCCTCCTAAACACCGCTATCGTATTTTAGACACAAAACGCTGGAGTAACTCAACCGGACGGGCATCATCTTAGTTTAGTTTAGCGATAAGGCACGGATACAGGCCCTTCGGCCCACTGATTCCACACTGACCAGCGATCCCCGGACATTAACACCATCCTACACACACCAGGGACAATTTTACACTTACACCAATCCAAATAACCTACAAACCTGTCTGTCTTTGTGGAGTGTGGGAGGAAACCGGAGCACCCGGGGAAAACCCACGCAGGTCACAGGGAGAACGTTCAAACTCCGTACAGACATAGAAACATAGAAAATATGGGCAGGAGTAGGCCATTCGGCCCTCCGAGCCTGCACCGCCATTCAATATGATCATGGCTGATCATCCAACTCAGTATCCTGTACCTGCCTTCTCTCCACACCCCCTGATCCCTTTAGCCACAAGGGCCACATCTAACTCCCTCTTAAATATAGCCATTCTCACCGGTTTCAGGTCGGCCCATCGCAGGATTCCAGCAGCTTCTTGTTTTGAAGTTGTACAACTGCTGATATTGGTTGTGTGGGCTGGGCTCTCTATATATATCGACGATACTGACCTTTAACTGTTTCTCTTCCTCTTTCTAACCCAGCATCAATGATTCAGTGTTACCTGATTGTCACATGAACCGTGTACACACGTCACACTCTGTAAATAACCCAACGAAAATCACACTGACCTCCGCTCACCTGAGTCCGAAGAAGGGACTCCACCTGAGACGTCACCCATCCCTTCTCTCCAGAGATGCTGCCTGTCTGACCCGTTGAGTCACTCCAGCATTCTAGACAATAGACAATAGGTGCAGGAGTAGGCCATTTGGCCCTTCGAGCCAGCACCGCCATTCAATGGTTGATTATCCCCAATCAGTACCCCGTTCCTGCCTTCTCCCCATATCCCCTGACTCCGCTATCTTTAAGAGCCCTATCTAGCTCTCTCTTGAAAGCATCCAGAGAACCGGCCTCTGAGGCAGAGAATTCCACAGACTCACAACTCTCTGTGAGAAAAAGTGTTTCCTCGTCTCCGTTCTACATGGCTTACCCATTATTCTTAAACTGTGGCCCCTGGTTCTGGACACCCCCAACATCGGGAACATGTTTCCTGCCTCTAGCGTGTCCAAACCCTTAATAATCTTATATGTTTCAATGAGAAGCCCGCTCATCCTTCTGTCTCTATCTTCGGTTTAAACCAGCATCTGCATTTCCTTCCGACTCTCCTAGTCAGTAGTTTAGTTTAGTTTAGAGATACAGTGGAGAAACAGCAGCCATTCGGCCCACTGATTCGGTGCCGACCAGCGATCCCCGCACGCTAACGCTATCCTACGCACACTCGGGACAATATTTACATTCACACCAAGCAAATTAACCGACAAACCTGCACGTCTTTGGAGTGTGGGAGGAAACCGGAGCACCCGGAGAAAACCCACGCAGTTCACGGGGAGAACGTGCAAACTCCGTACAGACAGATTTCTGGTGCCGATAAGGTTATAAAACTTCATCAGACCATCATGTCGACTGCCTGCTGGCCCACTCCCTCACCAGGACACCCTTCATTCTTATTGGCCCCCCCGTTTGGGACCTCTCTGATGGACCCCCTCTCCCATGGCCCCACCCTCTCTCCCACAGCCCCCACTCTCTCTCTCACGCCCCCCCCTCTCTCCCACGCCCCCCTCTCTCTCATGCACTCCCTCCCTCTCTCTCTCACGCCCCCCCCCTCTCTCTCATGCACCCCCTCTCTGTCCCACGCCCCCCTCTCTCTCCCATGCTCCCCCCCCCTCTCCCACGGCCTCCCTTGCTGAGCTCAGGTGCTGACTATGAGGAGTTTGCACGCTCTCTGGTTTCACGCAGGGATTGCGTGATTAATTATCTGCTGTATTCCCACCCCCGGTTTGTGGGTGAGGGGGGAACATGGGAGAGGGAGGGGGGGTGGGGCGTGTGTGAGGGGGGGGGTTGGTGGGGAAGTGGGGAGAATACAGCAGGATTTATGTCGGGTTGGTGTCAATGTGTAGTTGATGGTCTACACGGACTCAGTGGGCCGAAGAACATGACAGAGGAGCAGAATTAGGCCCTTCAGCCCATCGAGACCACTCTGCCATTCAATCATAGCTGATCTATCTCCCCTCCTAACCCCATTCTCCTGCCTTCTCCCCATAACCCCTGACACCCAAACTAATTGAGAATATATCCATCTCTGCCTTAAAAATAAGAGTTAAACCATTTAGAACGGAGATGAGGAAACACTTTTTCTCACAGAGAGTGGTGAGTCTGTGGAATTCTCTGCCTCAGAGGGCGGTGGAGGCCGGTTCTCTGGATACTTTCATGAGAGAGCTAGATAGGGCTCTTAAAGATAGCGGAGTCAGGGGGTATGGGGAGAAGGCAGGAACGGGGTACTGATTGGGGATGATCAGCCATGATCACATTGAATGGCGGTGCTGGCTCGAAGGGCCGAATGGCCTACTCCTGCACCTGTTGTCTATTGTCTATTAAAAACACCCAATGACTTGGCCTCCACAGCCTTCTGCGGCAATGAGTTCACACAGAGGGTGGTGGGTGTATGGAACGAGCTGCCGGAGGAGGTAGTTGAGGCTGGGACTATCGCAACGTTTAAGAAACAGTTAGACAGGTACATGGATAGGACAGGTTTAGAGGGATATGGACCAAACGCAGGCAGGTGGGACTAGTGTAGGTGGGGCATGTTGGCCGGTGTGGGCAAGTTGGGCCGAAGGGCCTGTTTCCACGCTGTATCACTCTGACTCTATGACCCCCTTGTGGCTGAAACCCTCTAATCCCGGCATCGTTCTGGTAAACCTCCTCTGCACCGTCTCCAAAGCCCCCACGTGCTTCCTGTAATGGAGGCGACCAGAAATGCACGCAATACTCCAGATGGGACAAACGCTATAATTCCCCTTGAGTTCTGGCCTCTTCCCAAAAACGAAATCTCCCTTAAACAAAAAGAATATTATCTATAACAAAGAAGGAAAGCAAAGATACAATATTTTCAAGTAACCAGGAACCAGGAACCAGGAACTGTACAGAGTTTACAGGAAAATCATCAGTTTGTGTAACAGCCTTTATCATCATTTTCCCCCTTGTGTTTCTGTTTATCTCTTGGGAGTTTTGACTTTTGTTTACTGAAGGCTCGCGGGCAGAGATGTGTGCGTTAACATGGAAACATAGAAACATAGAAAATAAGTGCAGGAGTAGGCCATTTGGGCCAGCACCACCATTCATTGTGATCATGGCTGATCGTCCCCTATCAATAACCCGTGCCTGCCTTCTCCCCATATCCCTTCACTCCACTAGCCCTTAGAGCTCTATCTAACTCACTCTTAAATCCATCCAGTGATTTGGCCTCCACTGCCCTCTGTGGCAGGGAATTCCATAAATTCACAACTCTCTGGGTGAAATTTATTTTTCTCACCTCAGTCTTAAATGACCTCCCCTTTATTCTAAGACTGTGTGGCCCCTGGTTCTGGACTCGCCCAACATTGGGAACATTTTCCCTGCATCTAGCTTGTCCAGTCCCTTTCTAATTTTATATGTTAACACTCAACGCAATACTAAACGTTGCCTCACCAGCTGCAAGATCAGTTCTCAACTTCTATACCCAATACTCTGACTGCTGGTCCATGTGTCGAAAGCCTTCTTGACCACCTTATCTACTTGTGACGCCACCTTCAATGAACTATGTGCCAGCACTCCTAGATCCCTCTGCTCTACAAGGGTCACGAAGCAATCGCCGAGCCTGCGCTTGGTCTCGCCGATGTAGAGCAGCTGACACCAAGAGCAGCGGATGCAATAGGTGAGGTTGGAGGAGGTGCAGGTGAACCTCTGCTGCTGCTTCGGTCCTTGGATGGAACCAAGGGGGGAGGTAAAGCGACAAGTGTTTACCAGAATGATGCCGGGATTAAAGAGTTTCAGCTACAGGGAGAGAGAGGTTGGACAGACTCGGGGTTGTTTTCTCTGGGGCGCTGGAAGTTGAAGGGAGAACTGATAGACGTTTATAAAACCTTTTTCCGCCAAGGGGAAGAAATAATAAATACTAGATGACACATTCCCACTTGGCCGTCATTTGCACGCCATTTACGCGACCTGGGTAGCGCGGGACGGGCGCACGGAGTGGCGTGGAGTTGCTCGCGGTATTCCTGTATGAAATCTTCGCGCGCCACCGGCCTGTCGCGTAAATGTTGGCCAAGTGGGACAGGGTGACGTTTCGGGTCGAGACCCTTCTTCAGACTGAAACATCATCCATTCCTTCTCTCCAGAGATGCTGCCGGTCCCGTTGAGTTTCTCCAGCACTTCTGTCTATTGCCTATTGTCTTTGTCTTTTGTCTATCTATAGAATGGATATCGGCTCCATGTACAATGATATAGTAAGCGCTCTATATATAAGCCCTACTGAAAGCATAACAATAAGACACAGGCCTGGCTGGAATTAGTATGTAGCTGAGTATCATGCTGAAATCCGTGAAGCCACTAAATCATGGGCTATGGCAGGTGGGCCCAGACAGGGGCCTGTGTTTGAGTACAAGAAGCTCACTAATGCAAGATACAAGTATGCTGTTCGCTTCATCTGTAAAAATGAGCAAGCTATGAGAGCTGGTTCCATGGCTAAGAAGCTGCTAAGTAACAATGATATTCATTTTTGGAAAGAAGTGAGAATTCTTAAAGGGCCTGCCCCACACGCAACTTTTTTGGCGACTGCCGGCACCCGTCATAGGTCATCAAAGTCGCGTAAGTGGGACAGGCCCATTAACAGTTGCAAAACGTCCACTGTAGATGGAAACTCCGGAACAGCTAATATCGCATAGTCATGGCGACAGTACTTTATTCGACTGTGTCCAAGGTGACTTGTATAGGGTGGACAATATTGAGAGTAATGACTCGATGGTGATTATGTCACATGAGGTGTATCATGCCATGACCAAGCTGTCCAACAACAAAGCAAGTAATCATATAATCATATAACAATTACAGCACGGAAACAGGCCATCTCGACCCTTCTAGTCCGTGCCGAACACATAATCTCCCCTAGTCCCATCTACCTGCGCTCAGACCATAACCCTCCATTCCTTTCCCATCCATATAACTATCCAATTTATTTTTAAATGATAAAAACGAACCTGCCTCCACCACCTTCACTGGAAGCTCATTCCACACAGCTACCACTCTCTGAGTAAAGATGTTCCCCCTCATGTTACCCCTAAACTTCAGTCCCTTAATTCTCAAGTCATGTCCCCTTGTTTGAATCTTCCCTACTCTCAGTGGGAAAAGCTTTTCCACGTCAACTCTGTCTATCCCTCTCATCATTTTAGAAACCTCTATCAAGTCCCCCCTTAACCTTCTGCGCTCCAAAGAATAAAGCCCTAACTTGTTCAACCTTTCTCTGTAACTTAGTTGCTGAAACCCAGGCAACATTCTAGTAAATCTCCTCTGTACTCTCTCTATTTTGTTGAGTGGCTTGGACCAATATGTCTAGTGGCTTGGATCATTTTTCTGTTGAACATCTTAAATATGAGAGTATGAGGATAGGTCCTCTCCTTGCTATTTGTTTTACTGGCTTTACGATTCATGCCTTGTTACCAGACTCAATGTTGTCTGTTCTGTTAGTGCCGGTCATTAAAGGCCCTGTCGCACTGTACGAGCTAATTTAAGAGTTCTCCCGAGTTTCACCTGATTCGAACTCGGAGAATTACGATAATGGCCGCCCGTAGGTACTCGGGGCTCTCGTGGACATTTTTCAACAACATGTTGAAAAATCTTCACGAGTCTTCCCCAGTACCTGCCGTTAGCGTTACGAGCCGCTAAGAGACGTCCCCGAGCTCCAACGTACCCGCTACGTACATTCTACGTGCTTCACACGAGTTTGATTTTTTTTCTAACTCGGGAGAGCTCTTGAATTACCTCGTACAGTGGGACAGGGGCTTACGGACAAAGCTGGTAAAGTAGGCAGCCTCAATAATTACAGGCCCATAGCTTTAGCCAGCATATTGTCAAAAGTCCCACAAAGAGTTCTGCTCAATAGAGTAAATTAATTTGTTAACTCCACAGATAACCAGTTTGGTTTTAAAGCTAAACATGGCACTGACTTATGCATATATGCCCTAAAGGTGATAGGCATCTCACAGGCTAGAGTGGTGGTGGGGGGGGGGGGGGGGGGGGGGGGGGAGACAGAGAGACAGAGAGACAGAGAGACAGAGAGACAGAGAGACAGAGACAGAGACAGAGACAGAGACAGAGACAGAGACAGAGACAGAGACAGAGACAGAGACAGAGACAGAGACAGAGACAGAGACAGAGACAGAGACAGAGAGGCAGAAACAATAGTGATGGGGTTGGACAGGCTTGGACTTCATTCATTGGAGTGCAGGAGTTTGAGGGATGATCTAAATAGAGATGTAGAAATCATGATGGGAATAGATAGTGAAGGCATGGATTATTTCCCAGGGTTTGGGAATCTTATAGAAACATATAAAATTATAAAAGGACTGGACAAGCTAGATGCAGGAAAATGTTCCCAATGTTGGGCGAGTCCAGAACCAGGGGCCACAGTCTTAGAATAAAGGGGAAGCCATTTAAGACTGAGGTGAGAAAAAACTTTTTCACCCAGAGAGTTGTGAATTTGTGGAATTCCCTCCCACAGAGGGCAGTGGAGGCCAAATCACTGGATGGATTTAAGAGAGAGTTAGATAGAGCTCTAGGGGTTAGTGGAATCATGGGATATGGGGAGAAGGCAGGCACGGGTTATTGATTGGGGACGATCAGCCATGATCACAATGAACAGTGCTGGCTCGAAGGGCCGAATGGCCTCCTCCTGCAACTATTTTCTATGTTTCTATGTAAGAACTAATGGGCACAGTTTAAGTTGAGAGGGGAGAGATTTAAAGGAAACTAAAGGGGCAGCGGTTTTCACACAGAGGGTGGTGGGTGCATGGAACGAGCTGCCGGAGGAGGTAGTTGAGGGTGGAACTATAACAATATTTAAAGGGCATTTGGACAGGTACGTGGATAGGAAAAGTGTAGAGGGATGTGGGCCAAACGCGGGCAGATGGGACTAGTGTGGATGGGATATGTTGGCCGGTGTGGGCAAGTTGGGCCGAAGGGCCTGTTTCCACACTGTATCACTCTGTGACTGATTCGAAAGATACAGCACAGAAACAGGCCCTTCGGCCCATCCACTCCACGCCGACCACTGATCGCACATTAACACCAGCTTGATGTTATCACACTTTCTCATCCACCTCTTACACATTAGGGACAATTTACAGAAGCCAATCGACGTCGAAAACCTGCGTGTCTTTGCGGTGTGGGGGGGAAACCGGAGCTCCCGGAGAAAACCCACGTGGTCAGTGGGAGAACGTGCAAACTCCACACACACAGACAGCACCCGAGGCCAGGATCGAACCCGGATCCCTGGAGCTGTGAGATATCACCTGTGCCACTGTGCTATCTGTAAGTGTGACATCCAACGCCAGTGTCAGTGAGAACCTGTACAGATATTACTAATGAGAGGATTAAATCGGGTAGATGCACAGAGTCTCTTGCCCAGAGTAGGCAAATCGAGGAGCAGAGGACATGGGTTCAAGGTGAAGGGGAAAAAATGTAAATGGAAGAGAGTCATGGAGTGATCAAATCTTAAAGTGATACAGTGTGGAAATAGGCCCTTCGGCCCAACTTGCCCACGCTGGCCAACACGCCCCAGCTACACCCCAGTCCCACCTGCCTGCGTTTGGTCCATTTCCCTCCAAACCTGTCCTATCCATGAACATGTCTAACTGTTTCATAAATGTTGCGATAGTCCCAATGTTGGGAATATCCCAGCCTTGTGAGAAAAAGTTACCTCTCAGATTCCTATTAAATCTTTTCTCCTTCACCTTGAAACCCACTTCCTCTGATCCTGAGGGAACCCGAGGGGTAACTTTTCCACACAGAGGGTGGTGGGTGTATGGAACGAGCTGCCAGAGGAGGTAGTTGAGGCTGGGACTATCCCAACGTTTAAGTGGTGTGCAATGTTGGAGCCCCACAGGGAACGGTTCTGGCCCCCGTTCCTCTTCACCCTGTATACTGCAGACTTTAACTATGAGTCTGACACATGCCACGTACAGAGATATTCAGATGACACAGCGATTGTGACATGTATGAGGAGGAATACAGGGACTTGACCAGTGCCTTCTGTGCCTGGTGTAAAGAGAACTGTCTCATCCTGAATACCAGGGGCGGAAAACCCGGGGGGGGGGGGGGGGGGGGGGTAGAGTGGACACGTCCCCCCCGTGTTTTGAGAGGTGGGCGACATCCCCGCCAGGTGAACCTGCCTGGGTTTGCGGGAAATATGGCCAGCGCGGAGAAGCAGCGCTGGTGTCCCGTCAGTCCAGACAGGGCTGTAGTTAACCTGGTGAGACAGGCAGAGTTGAGCTGCATTTAGCGCTGGATTGAGCCTCCGAAGCCTCTCGCGCACGTGTGAGTGTGCGCATGGGCGCGCGGCCGCGTAAAAATTGTGTCACCCGTCCCCTCCATGTTTTGATAGCGAGTTCCATTCTTGCTGAATACAACCAAGACTAAAGAGATGGTGGTTAACTTTGGCAGGTCCAAGCTCCCCCTTCAGCCGGTCAACGCTGCAGGGGCTGACATTGAGGTGCACGTGGATAACAAACTGGACAGGTCTGTCAACTCTGACGCCCTCTACAAAAAAGGCCAGAGCTGACACTTTTCCCTCAGAAGGCTCAAATGTGCGTAATGATATGCTGCACATGTTTTACAACACTGTGGGTGCAAGTGTTATTTTTTACGCTGTTGTCTGCTGGGGCAACAGCATCAGTGCGATAAACAACAACAAGCTGGACAAACTGGTTAAACGGGCTAGCTCGGTGCTGGACTCTGGGATGGATGTGCTTGAGAGGCATATGAGGCGCAAGGTGCAGGTCATCCTGAAACACCCCGGGCATCCCCTCTATGTAATTCTGGAGAGTCAAAAGGGCACACGGAACAACAACCAGCTCCTCTCCCTGCCCTGTAGAACGGAGCGGTTCAGGAGATCCTTCACCCCTGCGGCCATTAGATTTTATAATACTGACCGCTAGGCTGTAGGGGGGGTGTGTTTTTGCATTTTTTAATTGTTAATCATTGGTCTTTTTAAGTATTTATTGCTCTCAGGTAGTGTCCACATTGTATTTTCTGTCTTTTCTGTCTGCGTTCGTTTTGAATGTGTGGGTTTGTTGGTTGGGGGCTTCTGGACATCTGAATTTCCCTGAGTGGATCAATAAAGTATTTATTATTAGTGTTGTTATTATTATTATCAGTTAGACAGATTCGTGGATAGGACAGGTTTGGAGGGATATGGACCAAACGCGGAGGCAGGTGGGACTAGTGTAGCTGGGACATGTTGGCCGGTGTGGGCAAGTTGGGCCAACGGGCCTATTTCCACACTGTCGCAGTGACCTGGCGACAACCTATGTTAACCTGGCGACAACCTACAACAGCACCGACGTCAAGAGAAGTGAAGCTACGCTCATTGGCGTCAAACTCACTGTCTCCGAAACATGTTCAACATGTTGAAAATCCAGCGGCGGCCAGAAAGACGCTACGACTCTTTGGGCGACTGAGGAGACAACTCACGACCATACAGGTGACACCCAGGTGACCATGTGGCGACAGCCTAGTCGCCTGTAGTCGCCTAAGTGGGACAGGCCCTAACGCACACATCTCTGCCCGCAAGCCTTCAGAAAACAAAAGGCAAAACTCCCAAAAGATAAACAGAAACACAAAGGGGAAAATATAACATATAACATATAACAATTACAGCACGGAAACAGGCCATCTCGGCCCTACAAGTCCGTGCCGAACAATTTTTTTCCCTTAGTCCCACCTGCCTGCGCTCATACCATAACCCTCCATTCCCTTCTCATCCATATGCCTATCCAATTTATTCTTAAATGATACCAACGAACCTGCCGCCACCACTTCCACTGGAAGCTCATTCCACACCGCTACCACTCTCTGAGTAAAGAAGTTCCCCCTCATGTTACCCCTAAACTTCTGTCCCTTAATTCTGAAGTCATGTCCTCTTGTTTGAATCTTCCCTACTCTCAGTGGGAAAAGCTCATCCACGTCAACTCTGTCTATCCCTCTCATCATTTTAAAGACCTCTATCAAGTCCCCCCTTAACCTTCTGCGCTCCAGAGAATAAAGCCCTAACTTGTTCAACCTTTCTCTGTAACTTAGTTGCTGAAACCCAGGCAACATTCTAGTAAATCTCCTCTGTACTCTCTCTATTTTGTTGACATTTTCCTATAATTTGGCGACCAAAATGGTGATAAAGGTTGTTACACAATCTGATGTCCTTCCTGTAAACTCTGTACAGTTCCTTCTCTGGTTACTGGAAAATATTGTATCTTTGCTTTCCTTCTTCTGATATAAATATCTATTTTTTGATGGGGGGGTGAGATTAAGTTTTTGGGAAGAGGCCAGGGAATTAAAGCGTTTGTCCCATCTGGAGTGTTGCGGGCAGTTCTGGTCGCCCCCATCACAGGGAGGATGTGGGGGCTTTGGAGACGGTGCAGAGGAGGTTTACCAGAACGATGCCGGGATTAGAGGGTTTCAGCTACAGAGGGAGGCTGGACAGACATGGATCGTTTTCTCCAGAACGTCAGAGGTTGAGGGGAGACCTGATAGGAGTTTATAACATTTCTGTCTAACATAGTCTGTGGAATTCTCTGCCTCAGAGGGTGCTGGAGGCAGGTTCTCTGGATGCTTTCAAGAGAGAGCTAGATGGGGCTCTTAAAGATAGCGGAGTCAGGGGATATGGGGAGAAGGCAGGAACGGGGTACTGATTGGGGATGATCAGCCATGATCACATTGAATGGCGGTGCTGGCTCGAAGGGCCAAATGGCCTACTCCTGCACCTATTGTCTATTGTCTATTGTCTATTTAGTTAGTTTGTTTAGTTTATAGTCATGTGCTTCAAGGTACAGGGAAAAGCTTTTTGTTGCGTGCTATCCAGTCAGCGGAAAGACAACACATGATTACAATCGAGCCGTTTACAGTGTACAGATACATGATAAGGGAATAATTAGTGCAAGGTAAAGTCCGATCAAAGATAGTCCGTGGGTCATCAATGAGGGAGATCAGGGGCCGGCAACCTACGGCCCCAGGGCCGAATGCGGCTCGTAACCCGAAATCAGCAGGCCCGCTGGCGGGTTTTGTTTCCTGTATTTATCCGGCCCGCCGAGCGGCGAGCGCAGCCGAGCTCCGGCTGTACCACATCCTGCGCAAAGCACGGCCGCGCACCTTCTGTGAACACGTTTAAGAAAGAACTGCAGATGCTGGAAAAATCAAAGGTGGAGAAACTCAGCGGGTGAGACGTGCAAGGATTGCATGAGGCTGCCTCACGTGCTGAGTTTCTCCAGCATTTTTTGTCTACCTTCTGTGAGCACGTGATTTGATGCCTGCCATCCGGGGCGGGATGGGGGCGGGATCCATGTGTACACGTGGTAGATGTGGCCCGCCATCCGCTCACAGACATGCGTCCCGGCCCCTATGCAGAAC
The DNA here is from genome assembly GCF_010909765.2 of Amblyraja radiata. Lineage (NCBI taxonomy): Eukaryota > Metazoa > Chordata > Chondrichthyes > Rajiformes > Rajidae > Amblyraja > Amblyraja radiata. Next base: position 8,579,474 of record NC_045961.1, read on the forward strand.
AAGGTTGCCCACCCCTGAGGCAGATAGTAGCTTCGAACTGCTCTCTAGTTGTGGTGGGATGATTCAGTTGCCTGATAAAAGCTATGAGAAGCGTAAATAAGTTAGAACCTATTTCTTGAGTAGAAATTTCACAGATTAGGTGGCATAGCTTTAAGGTGAGAGGGGCAAAGTTGAAACATAGACTATAGGTGCAGGAGTAGGCCATTAGGCCCTAAGGCCCAGCACCGCCATTCAATGTGATCATGGCTGATCATCCAAAATCAGTACCCCGTTCCTGCTTTCTCCCCACATCCCTTGATTCCGCTAACCCTAAGAGCTAAATCTAACTCTCTCTTGAAAATATCCTGAATTCAATGGACAATAGACCATAGGTGCAGGAGGAGGCCATTCAGCCCTTCGAGCCAGCACCGCCTTTCAATGTGATCATTGCTGATCATCCCCAATCAGTACCCCGTTCCTGCCTTCTCCCCCTATCCCCTGACTCCACTATCTTTAAGAGCCCTATCTAGCTCTCTCTTGAAAGTATCCAGAGAACCGGCCTCCACTGCCTTCTGAGGCAGAGAATTCCACACTCACAACTCTCTGTGAGAAAAAGTGTTTCCTCGCCTCTGTTCTAAATGGCTTACCCCATATTTTTACACAGAGGGTGACAATAGACAATAGACAATAGACAATAGACAATAGGTGCAGGATTAGCCATTTGCCTCTTCGAGCCAGCACCGCCATTCAATGTGATCATTGCTGATCATCCCCAATCAGTACCCCCGTTCCTGCCTTCTCCCCATATCCCCTGACTCCGCTATTTTTAAGAGCCCTATCTAGCTCTCTCTTGAAAGTATCCAGAGAACCGGCCTCCACTGCCTTCTGAGGCAGAGAATTCCACAGACTCACCACTCTCTGTGAGAAAAAGTGTTTCCTCGTCTCCGTTCTAAATGGCTTACCCCTTATTCTTAAACTGTGGCTCCTGGTTCTGGACTCCCCCAATATCGGGAACATAAGGTCCATCTGTCTCCTCAGATCCTGGTGAACTTCTACCGCTGCACCATCGAGAGCATCCTTACCAACTGCATCACAGTATGGTATGGCAACTGCTCTGTCTCCGACCGGAAGGCATTGCAGAGGGTGGTGAAAATTGCCCAACGCATCACCGGTTCCTCGCTCCCCTCCATTGAGTCTGTCCAAAGCAAGCGTTGTCTGCGGAGGGCGCTCAGCATCGCCAAGGACTGCTCTCACCCCAACCATGGACTGTTTACCCTCCTACCATCCGGGAGGCGCTACAGGTCTTTCCGTTGCCGAACCAGCAGGTTCAGGAACAGCTTCTTCCCGGCGGCTGTCACTCTACTCAACAACGTACCTCGGTGACTGCCAATCACCCCCCCACCCCCCCGGACACTTATTATTATTTATTCAAATCATTTGCTATGTCGCTCTTCAAGGGAGATGCTAAATGCATTTTGTTGTCTCTGTACTGTACACTGACAATGACAATTAAAATTGAATCTGAATCTGAATCTGAATCTGAAAATAGTCAACGAAAAATGTAAATATCTAGGAATTTATGTGACCACGACATATACTTCTTTATTTAAATCAAATTTTCCACCTTTACTGAATAAACTACATAAGAATATTCAGTATTGGAAAACACTTCCTATCTCAATGTTTGGTAGAATTAATGCTATAAAAATGATCTTTCTCCCGCAATTATTGTACCTCCCGATATATCTCCCCCCAACTTTAAAAAAAAAAGTTGATTCCACTGTCACAAGTTTTATTTGGGATTATAAGAATCATAGAATAAGTAAAAAACATTTATGTAAATCCATGACGAATGGAGGATTAGCTTTACCAAATTTTTTGTTTTATTTCTGGGCAGTTAATATTAAAAATATGAACTTCTGGTTAGAAGAAATGGATCAGCAACCAGACTGGTTAAAGATGGAAAAGGAAGACTGCTTGCCTTTTGAAATTGGTTCGATTTTGTTTGCTCCCACAAAACTGAACAAAAAAACCTATAGTGAAAACCCTATACTATATAATGGTATATGAAGTTGGAAACAATTAAAAAAGACTTTGAAATTGGATAATTTATCACTCTTTCTTCCCATTGTAAACAATCCCTCATTTAAACCCTCTGTGTTGGATAAAGGTTTCACACAATGGAAAAATTACGGAATTAAAAAGGTGGGACATCTTTATAGGAAAAGCATTTTTCTTTCATTTCAGGAGTCACAACAGAATTATGGACTACACTCAAATAACTTTTTCAGATATCTACAACTTAGAGATTATGTTAAATCACATACACAAGATTATAGAACTAGAGCCAGAAACTCTTGATGAATGTTTGAATAAACATCCTAATACAGATAAATTAATATCTCATATTTATAATACCCTTTTAGATAGTGAAGTCCCGTCGATGGAATTATATAGACAAGGATGGGAAAATAAATTAGATCAACCTATAATGAAAGATATTTGGGACGAAAGTCTACAACATATACATCAATGTTCGTTAAATGCCAGACATTCTTTAATACAATTTAAAGTATTACACAGACTGCAATACTCTAAAACAAAATTAAATAGAATTTTCCCACATATCTCTCCTATCTGTGATAAATGTCAATACTCAGAGGCTGATTCAACTCATACTTTTGTAAATTGTATAAAAATCAAACATTTCTGGACGGATATTTTTAGAATAATTTCTGAAGTTGTTAACACCCAATTGGATCCCGACTCAAAACTAATAATATTAGGAATATCAGAACAAAGCCTAAAACCTACAACAAGCCAAAGAAACTTCCTTGATTATAGTATAAAAACTGGGAAAACATTTATATTAAAATTTTGGAAAAGTCCAACAACCCCCACAATTAAAATGTGGATTGTGGAGATGTCGGAGACCTTACATTTGGAAAGAAGTAGACTTGTCTTAATTGACAAACAAGAATTATTTGCTAGAATGTGGTCTCCATTTATTGACTTTTTGAAAGGGTAAATTGGAAGCCTGACTGAAGCCCGAACCCAGGATTAGATGAATAGTTATGTTATATAAACTATGGACCTATCTCCAAAGTTGTATTATTAGTAAATGATTCTATTCTTTTTTATCGTGTTTTTTCTTCTCTTTCCCTATCTATAAAAAAAATAAACAAATAGAAGCAGAGTTAATATACAATTGATAAATTGATTCCAACTATTTGATAGTTGGAATCCCATCTATTAACAATATATAATTGATATACAAAATGTGTTTTGATTATGAAATGTACATGCTTCTAATAAAAATATTATTAAAAAAATTATTAAAGGACGTACTTTTAGAAAGGAGATGAGGAGGAACTTCTTTAGTCAGAGGGTGGTGAATCTGTCGAATTCATTGCCACACACGGCTGTGGAGGCCACGTCAGTGGATATTTTTAAGAGGCGATTGTTAGATTAGTACGGGTGTCAGAGGTTATGGGGAGAAGGCAGGAGAATGGGGTTGAGATCGATCAGCCTTGATTGAATGGTGGAGTGGACCTGATGGGGCTGAATGGCCTAATTCTGCTCCTGTCACTTATGAAGTTAAAAGCTGCAGTTCGTGGGCGTGCATATCACTGAAGATCTGTCCTGGAGCCAGCACATAGATGCAATCATGAAGAAAGCCCTTCAACGCCTCTGCTTCCATAGAAGATTGAGGACATCCAGCGTACCGCTAAAAACTCAATGGGACGTCTACAGGTGTAAGGTAGACTGGTTCGGCAACTCGAACGCCCAGGATCGATGGAGGTCACAGGGAGTGGTGGACACTGCCCCATCCAGCCCAGGTACTACTGACCTCCCCACCATCGAAGGGATCTACAAAAGGCAGCCAACATCATCAAAGACCTTTAGACAGGTACATGTGCAGGACAGGTTGAGAGGAATATGGGCCAAGCGCGGGCAGGTGGGACTAGGGTTGATGGGGCACAGGAGCCTGAAAACTGTAACGTCCAGGTTCAGGAACAGCTTCTTCCCCACAACCATCAAGCTATTAAACACAACGAATAAGCTCTTTATTTTTGAATAATTGGAGGAGCAGCACCTCATATCTCGCTTGGGCAGTTTACACTCCAGTGGTATGAACATTGACTTCTCCAATTTCAGGTAGTGCCTGCTTTCTCCTTCTTTCCCCTCCCCTTCCCAGCTCTCCCACAGCCCACTGTCTCTGCCTCTTCCTTTCTTCTTCCCACCCCTCACCCACCCCCACAACAGACTGAAGAAGGGTCTCGACCCGCAACGTCGCCTATTTCCTTCGCTCCATAGATGCTGCCTCACCCGCTGAGTTTCTCCAGCATTTTTGTCTACCTTCGATTTTTCAGCATCTGCAGTTCCTTCTTAAACGAATAAGCTGTGAGCTCTGAACTGCAAAAGACTATATTAGTATTTGTTATTTGAACTATATTTGTTATTTATTGAACTTTTTATTTTTTCCCCGTTATGTATAATGTTCAGATATTCTGTTGTGCTGCAGCAAGTACGAATTTCATTGTCCAGTCTGGGACACTCTTGACTCTTGACATGTTGGTGGTTGGGTAGTTGGACTGAAGTGCCTGTTCCATGGGTGTTTGACCCACACCACCCTGGCCACAGATGGGGCATCTTGATTCTAGGAGTAGAGGTCATAGCCTCAGAATTGTCATAGCCGGGGACCCCTGGAGAGGAGCTTCGACCGCCGGCCCTGGGGACTGCGGTGCTTCTGGCTGCGGCGCGGCGGGAACTTTAAATCTTCGACCGCCGGCCTGCGGCCTACACCAACCTGAAGCCGCGGTCTCCGGTGGGGAAGAGCCGATTCTGGACTTACCTGGACTTTTACCTGTCTGCACATCTGGACGCCCGCAGCGGCGACTGCGGAGGCTTGAGGTCCCGACCAGGGGGGAAAATGGAGTAGGACTGGCCAAATTTTGTGCCTTCCACCGCAGTGATGAATGCTGTGGTGGATGTTTGTGTACATTTTTATTGTGTTTTTGTGTGTTCTTTTTTCATTGTACCGCTGCTGGCAAATTCATTTCATGAATAAAACTGATATTGATATTGATTAAAGGACATTCTTTAAGGCAGGAGATGAGGAGAAATTTCTTTAACTAGGGCGGTGAATCTGTGGAATTATTTGCCACGGACGGCTGTGGAGGACAAGTCAGTGGATATTTTTAAGGCAGAGATAGATAGATTCCTGATCAGTACGGGTGTCAAGAGGCTATGGGAAGAAGGCAGGAGAATGGAGTTGGGAGGGAGAGATCGATCAGCTATGTTTAAGAAAGAACTGCAGATGCTGGAATAATCAAAGGTAGCCAAAAAGCTGGGGAAACTCAGCCGGTGAGGCAGCATCTATGGACCGAAGGAATGGGTGACATTTCGACCGTAACGTCACCCATTCCTTCGCTACATAGATGCTGCCTCACCCGCTGAGTTTCCCCAGCTTTTTGGCTACCTTTGATTATTCCAGCATCTGCAGTTCTTTCTTAAACATAGCTGATCGATCTCTCCCTCCCAACTCTGACTGCTGGTCCATGTGTCGAAAGCCTTCTTGACCACCTTATCTACTTGTGACGCCACCTTCAATGAACTATGTACCAGCACTCCTAGATCCCTCTGCTCTACAAGGGTCACGAAGCAATCGCCAAGCCTGCGCTTGTTCTCGCCGATGTAGAGCAGCTGACACCAAGAGCAGCGGATGCAATAGGTGAGGTTGGAGGAGGTGCAGGTGAACCTCTGCCAGCTGCTTCGGTCCTTGGATGGAATCAAGGGGGGAGGTAAAACGACAAGTGTTTACCAGAACGATGCCGGGATTAAAGAGTTTCAGCTACAGGGAGAGAGAGGTTGAACAGACTCGGGGTTGTTTTCTCTGGGACGCTGGTAGTTGAAGGGAGAACTGATAGACGTTTATAAAACCTTTTTCCGCCAATGGGAAGAAATAATAAATACTAGATGACACAGTCCCACTTGGCCGTCATTTGCACGCCATTTACGCGACCTGGGTAGCGCGGGACGGGCGCACGGAGTGGCGTGGAGTTGCGCGCGGTATTCCTGTATGAAATCTTCGCGCGCCACCGGCCTGTCGCGTAAATGTTGGCCAAGTGGGACAGGGTGACGTTTCGGGTCGAGACCCTTCTTCAGACTGAAACATCATCCATTCCTTCTCTCCAGAGATGCTGCCGGTCCCGTTGAGTTTCGCCAGCACTTTTGTCTAGTGTCTATTGCCTTTGTCTAGTGTCTATCTATAGAATGGATATCGGCTCCATGTACAATGATATAGTAAGCGCTCTATATATAAGCCCTACTGAAAGCATAACAATAAGACACAGGCCTGGCTGGAATTAGTATGTAGCTGAGTATCATGCTGAAATCCGTGAAGCCACTAAATCATGGGCTATGGCAGGTGGGCCCAGACAAGGGCCTGTGTTTGAGTACAAGAAGCTCACTAATGCAAGATACAAGTATGCTGTTCGCTTCATCTGTAAAAATGAGCAAGCTATGAGAGCTGGTTCCATGGCTAAGAAGCTGCTAAGTAACAATGATATTCATTTTTGGAAAGAAGTGAGAATTCTTAAAGGGCCTGCCCCACACGCAACTTTTCTGGCGACTGCCGGCACCCGTCATAGGTCATCAAAGTCGCGTAAGTGGGACAGGCCCATTAACAGTTGCAAAACATGCACTATAGATGGAATCTCCGGAACAGCTAATATCGCATAGTCATGGTGACAGTACTTTATTCGATTGTGTCCAAGGTGACTTGTATAGGGTGGACAATATTGAGAGTAATGACTCGATGGTGATTATGTCACATGAGGTGTATCATGCCATGACCAAGCTGTCCAACAACAAAGCAAGTGGCTTGGATCATTTTTCTGTTGAACATCTTAAATATGCGATTATGAGGATAGGTCCTCTCCTTGCTATTTGTTTTACTGGCTTTACGATTCATGCCTTGTTACCAGACTCAATGTTGTCTGTTCTGTTAGTGCCGGTCATTAAAGGCCCTGTCGCACTGTACGAGCTAATTTAAGAGTTCTCCCGAGTTTTACCTGATTCGAACTCGGAGAATTACGGTAATGGCCGCTCGTAGGTACTCGGGGCTCTCGTGGACATTTTTCAACAACATGTTGAAAAATATTCACGAGTCTTCCCGAGTACCTGCCGTTAGCGTTACGAGCCGCTAAGAGACGTCCCCGAGCTCCAACGTACCCGCTACGTACATTCTACGTGCTTCACACGAATTTGATTTTTTTTCTAACTCGGGAGAGCTCTTGAATTACCTCGTACAGTGGGACAGGGGCTTACGGACAAAGCTGGTAAAGTAGGCAGCCTCAATAATTACAGGCCCATAGCTTTAGCCAGCATATTGTCAAAAGTCCCAGAAAGAGTTCTGCTCGATAGAGTAAATGAGTTTGTTAACTCCACAGATAACCAGTTTGGTTTTAAAGCTAAACATGGCACTGACTTATGCATATATGCCCTAAAGGTGATAGGCATCTCACAGGCTAGAGTGGTGGGAGGGGGGGGGGGGGGGGGGGGGAGACAGAGAGACAGACAGAGACAGAGACAGAGACAGAGACAGAGACAGAGACAGAGACAGAGACAGAGACAGAGACAGAGACAGAGACAGAGACAGAGACAGAGACAGAGAGGCAGAAACAATAGTGATGGGGTTGGACAGGCTTGGACTTCATTCATTGGAGTGCAGGAGTTTGAGGGGTGATCTAAATAGAGATGTAGAAATCATGATGGGAATAGATAGTGAAGGCGTGGATTATTTCCCAGGGTTTGGGAATCTTATAGAAACATATAAAATTATAAAAGGACTGGACAAGCTAGATGCAGGAAAATTTTTCCCAATGTTGGGCGAGTCCAGAACCAGGGGCCACAGTCTTAGAATAAAGGGGAAGCCATTTAAGACTGAGGTGAGAAAAAACTTTTTCACCCAGAGAGTTGTGAATTTGTGGAATTCCCTGCCACAGAGGGCAGTGGAGGCCAAATCACTGGATGGATTTAAGAGAGAGTTAGATAGAGCTCTAGGGGTTAGTGGAATCAGAGGATAAGGGGAGAAGGCAGGCACGGGTTATTGATTGGGGACGATCAGCCATGATCACAATGAACGGTGCTGGCTCGAAGGGCCGAATGGCCTCCTCCTGCAACTATTTTCTATGTTTCTATGTAAGAACTAATGGGCACAGTTTAAGTTGAGAGGGGAGAGATTTAAAGGAAACTAAAGGGGCAACGTTTTTCACACAGAGGGTGGTGGGTGTATGGAACGAGCTGCCGAAGGAGGTAGTTGAGACTGGGACTATAACAATATTTAAAGGGCATTTGGACAGGTACGTGGATAGGAAAAGTGTAGAGGGATGTGGGCCAAACGCGGGCAGATGGGACTAATGTGGATGGGACATGTTGGCCGTTGTGGGCAAGTTGGGCCGAAGGGCCTGTTTCCACACTGTATCACTCTGTGACTGATTCGAAAGATACAGCATAGAAACAGGCCCTTCGGCCCATCCACTCCACGCCGACCACTGATCGCACATTAACACCAGCTTGATGTTATCACACTTTCTCATCCACCTCTTACACATTAGGGACAATTTACAGAAGACAATCGACGTCGAAAACCTGCGCGTCTTTGCGGTGTGGGGGGGAAACCGGAGCTCCCGGAGAAAACCCACGTGGTCAGTGGGAGAACGTGCAAACTCCACACACACAGACAGCACCCGAGGCCAGGATCGAACCCGGGTCCCTGGAGCTGTGAGATATCACCTGTGCCACTGTGCTATCTGTAAGTGTGACATCCAACGCCAGTGTCAGTGAGAACCTGTACAGATATTACTAATGAGAGGATTAAATCGGGTAGACGCACAGAGTCTCTTGCCCAGAGTAGGCAAATCGAGGAGCAGAGGACATGGGTTTAAGGTGAAGGGGAAAAAATGTAAATGGAAGAGAGTCATGGAGTGATCAAATCTTAAAGTGATACAGTGTGGAAATAGGCCCTTCGGCCCAACTTGCCCACGCTGGCCAACACGCCCCAGCTACACCCCAGTCCCACCTGCCTGCGTTTGGTCCATATCCCTCCAAACCTGTCCTATCCATGAACCTGTCTAACTGTTTCTTAAATGTTGCGATAGTCCCAATGTTGGGAATATCCCAGCCTTGTGAGAAAAAGTTACCTCTCAGATTCCTATTAAATCTTTTCTCCTTCACCTTGAACCCACTTCCTCTGGTCCTGAGGGAACCCGAGGGGTAACTTTTCCACACAGAGGGTGGTGGGTGTATGGAACGAGCTGCCAGAGGAGGTAGTTGAGGCTGGGACTGTCCCAACTTTTAAGTGGTGTGCAATGTTGGAGCCCCACAGGGAACGGTTCTGGCCCCCGTTCCTCTTCACCCTGTATACTGCAGACTTTAACTATGAGTCTGACACATGCCACGTACAGAGATATTCAGATGACACAGCGATTGTGACATGTATGAGGAGGAATACAGGGACTTGACCAGTGCCTTCTGTGCCTGGTGTAAAGAGAACTGTCTCATCCTGAATACCAGGGGCGGAAAACCCGGGGGGGGGGGGGGGGGGGGGCAGAGTGGACACTTCCCCCCCATGTTTTGAGAGGTGGGCGACATCCCCGCCAGGTGAACCTGCCTGCGCTTGCGGGAAATATGGCCAGCGCGGAGAAGCAGCGCTGGTGTCCCGTCAGTCCAGACAGGGCTGTAGTTAACCTGGTGAGACAGGCAGAGTTGAGCTGCATTTAGCGCTGGATTGAGCCTCCGAAGCCTCGCGCGCGCGTGTGAGTGTGCGCATGTGCGCGCGGCCGCGTAAAAATTGTGTCACCCGTCCCCTCCATGTTTTGATAGCGAGTTCCGTTCTTGCTGAATACAACCAAGACTAAAGAGATGGTGCTTAACTTTGGCAGGTCCAAGCTCCCCCTTCAGCCGGTCAACGCTGCAGGGGCTGACATTGAGGTGATGCAGACATATAAATACCTTGGAGTGCACGTGGACAACAAACTGGACTGGTCTGTGAACTCTGACGCCCTCTACAAAAAAGGCCAGAGCTGACACTTTTTCCTCAGAAGGCTCAGATGTGCGTAATGATATGCTGCACATGTTTTACAACACTGTGGGTGCAAGTGTTATTTTTACGCTGTTGTCTGCTGGGGCAACAGCATCAGTGCGATAAACAACAACCAGCTGGACAAACTGGTTAAACGGGCTAGCTCGGTGCTGGAGGAGAGAGTGGACTCTGGGATGGATGTGCTTGAGAGGCATATGAGGCGTAAGGTGCAGGTCATCCTGAAACACCCCGGGCATCCCCTCCATGTAATTCTGGAGAGTCAAAAGGGCACACGGAACAACTACCGGCTCCTCTCCCTGCCCTGTAGAACGGAGCGGTTCAGGAGATCCTTCACCCTTGCGGCCATTAGATTTTATAATACGGCTGTAGGGGGATGCATTTTTGCATTTTTAAATTGTTAATTATTGGTTTTTTAAGTATTTATTGCTCTCAGGTAGTGTCCACATTGTATTTTATGTATTTTCTGTCTGCGTTCGTTTTGAATCTGTGGGTTTGTTGGTTGGGGGCTTCTGGACATCTGAATTTCCCTGAGTGGATCAATAAAGTATTTATTATTATTATTGTTATTATTATCAGTTAGACAGGTTCGTGGATAGGACAGGTTTGGAGGGATATGGACCAAACGCGGAGGCAGGTGGGACTAGTGTAGCTGGGACTTGTTGGCCGGTGTGGGCAAGTTGGGCCGACTGGCCTGTTTCCACACTGTATCACTCTGTATAACGGAACTCAACTTACATACATTGCAACAATCCCCCTTTAAAATATTGTCGACAGGGACAATCTAGAGACAGCCATCAAGGCTGTGCTACCTGCCGATCACCAACCCCTCACACTCACCCCCTACGACGTATACGTGGCACTGAGTAGGACTAATGCACGTAAAGCTGCTGGCCCTGACGGCATCCCCGGGCGCGTGCTCAGGGCCTGTGCTGCGCAGCTGACAGACGTCTGGACTGACATCTTCAACCTGTCACTTGCCCAAGCAGTTGTCCCCACGTGCCTTAAAACCACCTCCATCGTGCCAGTACCAAAACACTCCACTGCGGCAAGCCTCAACGACTTCCGCCCAGTTGCACTTACCCCCATCATCACCAAGTGCTTCGAGAGGCTGGTCCTGGCACACCTCAAAAGCTGCCTACCCCCCACACTGCATCCCTATCAGTTTGCCTACCGCAAGAACAGGAGTACGGAGGATGCCATCTCAACGGCACTTCACTCCGCCCTCTCCCACCTCGACAACAGAGACACTTACGTAAGAATGCTGTTCATCGATTACAGCTCAGCATTCAACACCATTATACCATCAAAACTGATCACCAAACTCGGTAACCTGGGCATCGACCCCTCCCTCTGCAACTGGATACTGGACTTTCTAACCAACAGACCCCAGTCTGTTAGGGCCACAGTTCCACAGGGCTGTGTGCTGAGCCCCCTCCTCTACTCCCTCTTCACCTATGACTGCACACCTGTACATGGTACTAACACTATCATCAAGTATGCAGATGATACAACGGTGATTGGCCTCATTAGCAACAACGATGAGTCGGCCTATAGGGAGGAGGTCCAGCTCCTAGCAGCATGGTGCGCTGACAACAACCTGGCCCTTAACTCCAAGAAGACCAAGGAGCTCATTGTAGACTTCAGGAAGTCCAGGAGCGGCACGCACACCCCCATCCACATTAACGGGACGGAGGTGGAACGTGTTTCTAGCTTCAGGTTCCTGGGAGTCAACATCTCCGATGACCTCTCTTGGACCCACAATACCTCAACTCTGATCAAGAAGGCTCACCAGCGTCTCTTCTTCCTGAGGAGACTGAAGAAGGTCCATCTGTCTCCTCAGATCCTGGTAAACTTCTACCGCTGCACCATCGAGAGCATCCTTACCAACTGTATCACAGTATGGTACGGCAACTGCTCTGTCTCCGACCGGAAGGCATTGCAGAGGGTGGTGAAAATTGCCCAACGCAACACCGGTTCCTCGCTCCCCTCCATTGAGTCTGTCCAAAGCAAGCGTTGTCTGCGGAGGGCGCTCAGCATCGCCAAGGACTGCTCTCACCCCAACCATGGACTGTTTACCCTCCTACCATCCGGGAGGCGCTACAGGTCTCTCCGTTGCCGAACCAGCAGGTCCAGGAACAGCTTCTTCCCGGCGGCTGTCACTCTACTCAACAACGTACCTCGGTGACTGCCAATCACCCCCCCCCCCCCCCCCCCCCCCCCCCCCCCCCCCCCGGACACTTATTATTATTTATTCAAATCATTTGCTATGTCGCTCTTCCAGGGAGATGCTAAATGCATTTTGTTGTCTCTGTACTGTACACTGACAATGACAATTAAAATTGAATCTGAATCTGAATCTGAATCTGAAAATAGTCAACGAAAAATGTAAATATCTAGGAATTTATGTGACCACGACATATACTTCATTATTTAAATCAAATTTTCCACCTTTACTGAATAAACTACATAAGAATATTCAGTATTGGAAAACACTTCCTATCTCAATGTTTGGTAGAATTAATGCTATAAAAATGATCTTTCTCCCGCAATTATTGTACCTCCCGATATATCTCCCCCCAACTTTTTTTTAAAAAGTTGATTCCACTGTCACAAGTTTTATTTGGGATTATAAGAATCATAGAATAAGTAAAATACATTTATGTAAATCCACGACGAATGGAGGATTAGCTTTACCAAATTTTTTGTTTTATTTCTGGGCAGTTAATATTAAAAATATGAACTTCTGGTTAGAAGAAATGGATCAGCAACCAGACTGGTTAAGGATGGAAAAGGAAGACTGCTTGCCTTTTGAAATTGGTTCGATTTTGTTTGCTCCCACAAAACTGAACAAAAAAACCTATAGTGAAAACCCTATACTATATAGTGGTATACGAAGTTGGAAACAATTAAAAAAGACTTTGAAATTGGATAATTTATCACTCTTTCTTCCCATTGTAAACAATCCCTCATTTAAACCCTCTGTGTTGGATAAAGGTTTTACACAATGGAAAAATTATGGAATTAAAAAGGTGGGACATCTTTATAGGAAAAGCATTTTTCTTTCATTTCAGGAGTCACAACAGAATTATGGACTACACTCAAATAACTTTTTCAGATATCTACAACTTAGAGATTATGTTAAATCACATACAAAGATTATAGAACTAGAGCCAGAAACTCTTGATGAATGTTTGAATAAACATCCTAATACAGATAAATTAATATCTCATATTTATAATACCCTTTTAGATAGTGAAGTCCCGTCGATGGAATTATATAGACAAGGATGGGAAAATAAATTAGATCAACCTATAATGAAAGATATTTGGGACGAAAGTCTACAACATATACATCAATGTTCGTTAAATGCCAGACATTCTTTAATACAATTTAAAGTATTACACAGACTGCAATACTCTAAAACAAAATTAAATAGAATTTTCCCACATATCTCTCGTATCTGTGATAAATGTCAATACTCAGAGGCTGATTCAACTCATACTTTTGTAAATTGTATAAAAATCAAACATTTCTGGACGGATATTTTTAGAATAATTTCTGAAGTTGTTAACACCCAATTGGATCCCGACTCAAAACTAATAATATTAGGAATATCAGAACAATCCCTAAAACCTACAACAAGCCAAAGAAACGTCCTTGATTAAAGTATAAAAACTGGGAAAACATTTATATTAAAATTTTGGAAAAGTCCAATAACCCCCACAATTAAAATGTGGATTGTGGAGATGTCGGAGACCTTACATTTGGAAAGAAGTAGACTTGTATTAATTGACAAACAAGAATTATTTGCTAGAATGTGGTCTCCATTTATTGACTTTTTGAAAGGGTAAATTGGAAGCCTGACTGAAGCCCGAACCCAGGATTAGATGAATAATTATGTTATATAATCTATGGACCTATCTCCAAAGTTGTATTATTGGTAAATGATTCTATTCTTTTTTATCGTGTTTTTTTCTTCTCTTTCCCTATCTATAAAAAAAATAAACAAATAGAAGCAGAGTTAATATACAATTGATAAATGAGGACCCCTATTTGATAGTTGGAATCCCATCTATTAACAATATATAATTGATATACAAAATGTGTTTTGATTATGAAATGTACATGCTTCTAATAAAAATATTATTAAAAAAATTATAAAAGGACGTACTTTTAGAAAGGAGATGAGGAGGAACTTCTTTAGTCTGAGGGTGGTGAATCTGTCGAATTCATTGCCACACACGGCTGTGGAGGCCAAGTCAGTGGATATTTTTAAGAGGCGATTGTTAGATTAGTACGGGTGTCAGAGGTTATGGGGAGAAGGCATGAGAATGGAGTTGAGATCGATCAGCCTTGATTGAATGGTGGAGTGGACCTGATGGGGCTGAATGGCCTAATTCTGCTCCTGTCACTTATGAAGTTAAAAGCTGCAGTTCGTGGGCGTGCATATCACTGAAGATCTGTCCTGGAGCCAGCACATAGATGCAATCATCAAGAAAGCCCTTCAACGCCTCTGCTTCCATAGAAGATTGAGGACATCCAGCGTACCGCTAAAAACTCAATGGGACGTCTACAGGTGTAAGGTAGACTGGTTCGGCAACTCGAACGCCCAGGATCGATGGAGGTCACAGGGAGTGGTGGACACTGCCCCATCCAGCCTAGGTACTACTGACCTCCCCACCATCGAAGGGATCTACAAAAGGCAGCCAACATCATCAAAGACCTTTAGACAGGTACATGGGCAGGTCAGGTTGAGAGGAATATGGGCCAAGGTGGGACTAGGGTTGATGGGGCACAGGAGCCTGAAAACTGTAACGTCCAGGTTCAGGAACAGCTGCTTCCCCACAACCATCAAGCTATTAAACACAACGAATAAGCTCTTTATTTTTTAATAATTGGAGGAGCAGCACCTCATATTTCGCTTGGGCAGTTTACACTCCAGCGGTATGAACATTGACTTCTCCAATTTCAGGTAGTCCCTTGCTTTCTCCTTCTTTCCCCTCCCCTTCCCAGCTCTCCCACAGCCCACTGTCTCTGCCTCTTCCTTTCTTCTTCCAACCCCCCACCCACCCCCACAACAGACTGAAGAAGGGTCTCGACCCGCAACGTCGCCTATTTCCTTCGCTCCATAGATGCTGCCTCACCCGCTGAGTTTCTCCAGCATTTTTGTCTACCTTCGATTTTCCAGCATCTGCAGTTCCTTCTTAAACGAATAAGCTGTGAGCTCTGAACTGCAAAAGACTATATTAGTATTTGTTATTTGCACTATATTTGTTATTTATTGAACTTTTTCTTTTTTCCCGCGTTATGTACAATGTTCACATATTCTGTTGTGCTGCAGCAAGTACGAATTTCATTGTCCAGTCTGGGGCAAACACTCTTGACTCTTGACATGTTGGTGGTTGGGTAGTTGGACTGAAGGGCCTGTTTCCATGGGTGTTTGACCCACACCACCCTGGCCACAGATGGGGCATCTTGATTCTAGGACTAGAGGTCATAGCCTCAGGATTGTCATAGTCGGGGACCCCTGGAGAGGAGCTTCGACTGCCGGCCGTGGGGACTGCGGTGCTTCTGGCTGCGGCGTGGCGGGAACTTTAAAGCTTCGACCGCCGGCCTGCGGCCTACACCAACCTGAAGCCGCGGTCTCCGGTGGGGAAGAGCCGATTCTGGACTTACCTGGACTTTTACCTGTCTGCACATCTGGACGCCCGCAGTGGTGACTGCAGAGGCTTGAGATCCCGACCACGGGGGAATATGGAGGAGGACTGGCCAAATTTTGTGCCTTCCACTGCAGTGATGAATGCTGTGGTGGATGTTTGTGTACATTTTTATCGTGTTTTTGTGTGTTCTTTTTTCATTGTACCGCTGCTGGCAAATTCATTTCACGAATAAAACTGACATTGATATTGATTAAAGGACATTCTTTAAGGCAGGAGATGAGGAGAAATTTCTTTAACTAGGGCGGTGAATCTGTGGAATTATTTGCCACAGACGGCTGTGGAGGACAAGTCAGTGGATATTTTTAAGGCAGAGATAGATAGATTCCTGATCAGTACGGGTGTCAAGAGGCTATGGGAAGAAGGCAGGAGAATGGAGTTGGGAGGGAGAGATCGATCAGCCATGTTTAAGAAAGAACTGCAGATGCTGGAATAATCGAAGGTAGCCAAAAAGCTGGGGAAACTCAGCGGGTGAGGCAGCATCTATGGACCGAAGGAATGGGTGACATTTCGACCGGAAACGTCACCCATTCCTTCGCTCCATAGATGCTGCCTCACCCGCTGAGCTTCCACAGCTTTTTGTCTACCTTTGATAGATCAGCCATGATTGGATGGCGGAGAAGACTTGATGGGCAGAATGGCCTAATTCTTATCACTTATGACATGGCCTAGGCCGGCATGGACGGGTTGGGCCAAAGGGCCTGTTGTCTCCACGATATACGACTCTTCCAATATAACCATATAATTACAGCACGGAAACAGGCCATCTCGGCCCTTCTAGTCCGTGCCGAACAATTATTCTCCCCTAGTCCCATCTACCTGCGCTCAGACCATAACCCTCCATTCCTTTCCCGTCCATATAACTATCCAATTTATTTTCAAATGATAAAATCGAACCTGCCTCCACCACCTTCACTGGAAGCTCATGCCACACAGCCACCACTCTCTGAGTAAAGACGTTCCCCCTCAACTTCTGTCCCTTAATTCTCAAGTCATGTCCTCTTGTTTGAATCTTCCCTACTCTCAGTGGGAAAAGCTTATCCACGTCAACTCTGTCTATCCCTCTCATCATTTTAAAGACCTCTATCAAGTCCACAAGCCGTGGATCATAATCCACTATAAATAGCAGCAGCTGCTGACCTGCGGAACCACAAGCTCGACCACAGTGAGGGTTCTTAGGAAATGGTGTAATACTGTGTGACTTGACCTAGGTTGTCCATCTGACCCATATCACGGCTTCATCAGGATTTGGACACCAAACAATGACTCAGTTGTACATCACGTACGTACAAAGATGATACGAGAATGACAAGACAATAGGTGCAGGAGTAGGCCATACAGCCCTGCGAGCCAGCACCGCCATTCAATGTGATCATGGCTGATCATCCCCAATCAGTACCCCGTTCCTGCCTCCTCCCCGTATCCTCTGACTCCATTATCTTCAAGAGCCCTCTCTAGCTCTTTCTTGAAAGTATCCAGAGAACCGGCCTCCACCGACCTCTGAGGCAAAGAATTCTACAGACTCACAACTCTCTGTGAGAAAAAGTGTTTCCTCGTCTCCGTTCTAAATGGCTTATCCCTTATTCTTAAACTGTGGCCTCTGGTTCTGGACTCCCCCAACACCGGGAACATGTTTCCTGCCTCTAGCGTGTCCAAACCCTAAATCTTATACGTTTCAATAAGATATCCTCTCATCCTTCTAAACTCCAGAGTATACATCTGCTCCATTCTCTCAGCATATGACAGTCCCGCCATCCTGGGAATTAACCTTGTGAACCTACGCTGCACTCCCTCAATAGCAAGAATGTCCTTCCTCAAATTAGGGGACCAAAACTGCACACAATGCTCCAGATGTGGTCTCACTAGGGCCCTGTACAACTGCAGAAGGACCTCTTTGCTCCTATACTCAACTCCTCTCATTATGAAGGTCAACATGCCATTTGCTTTCTTCACTGCCTGCTGTACCTGCTCCCAGGAATGAGTGGTTAAGGAAGAACTGCTGATGCTGGAAAAAATCGAAGGTAGACACAAAATGCTGGAGAAACTCAGCAGGTGAGGCATTTATGGAGTGAAGGAATGGATGACGTTTCTGGTCGAGTCACTTCTTCAGACTGATGTGGGGGTGGGGGGGGGGGGACGATAGTGGGCTGTGGGAGAGCTCGGAAGGGGAGGGGAAAGGGGGAGAAAGCACAGATTACCTGAAATTAGAGGTCAATGTTCATACCGCTGGAGTGTAAACTACCCAAGCGAAATATGAGGTGCTGCTCCTCCAATTTACGGTGGGACTCACTCTGGCCATGGAAGAGGCCCAGGACAGAAAGGTCAGATTTGGAATGGGAGGGGGAGTTGAAGTGCTGAGCCACCGGGAGATCAGGTTGGTTATTGCGAACTGAGCGGAGGTGTTGGGCGAAGCGATCGCCAAGCCTGCGCCTGGTCTCACTGACGTAGAGCAGCTGACACCTAGAGCAGCGGATGCAATAGATGAGGTTGGAGGAGGTGCAGGTGAACCTCTGCCGCACTTTCCTCCCATGAGCTCAGCGTCTTTTCGGTTTGATGCAGACACGAGGCATGGAGACAACGTCTACATTATTTATTGATATGAATTGCACCAGAGTTTCTTGTACAGAGCCAGAACTCTGCAGCAGAGGCAATACTGACCACGCCACCCTGCTTCTGGGGGGGGAGGGATGAGAGATAAAGAGGGGGGCAGAGTAAGGGCAGCAATCATATTTGGACATAAATGTTTAAGAAAGAACTACAGATGCTGGTAATATCGAAGGTAGACACAAAATGCTGGAGTTACTCAGCGGGTGAGGCAGCATCTATGGAGAGAAGGAATTGGCGAAGTTTCGGGTCGAGGCCCAGACCATCTATGGGGAGAAGGAATTGGCGACGTTTCGGGTCGAGACCCTTTCGGGTCTCGACCCGAAACGTCGCCAATTCCTTCTCTCCATAGATGCCGCCTCACCCGCTGAGTTTCCCCAGCATTTTGTGTCTACCTAACATCAAGTGTTTTAGCCAACGTTAACTTAATAGATTTCATCTTCACAAACAAACCCTGACTGGAAGATCGCAGTTGAAGGAGCACCAGTGAACAAGGACAGGACGTGGGGCTGGACAAGGCGGGATGGGGAGCCTTGTACCAATGAGCCTGGTGGTATATTTACGTCAAGGCAGGGGGCCAGAGGGCATCGACCCATGGTCCTCTTCCATTGCTGTTCCAATTACTTCACCCTTGACGTACAACTGGGTGGACAGTCAGCAACTGCAGAAAAATTCCTGGCCATCTCTTCCCCCCCTCCCGGCTATGGTTGCCCCATGAGTGGCTGATTTAGTTCGGCCCATGCCGAGCATCGGTCGCCTGTTCAATCCATTTCTACACTATTCCTCTTTTGCATCCGCTCCCTACACACAGGAGGGGCAATTTACACCTTCACTCACACACAAAGGCATGTTAGTGAGACGTCTGTGGATTGTGTGGGAGGGATGTAGTAGGTTCCTCTCAGTCCAAGGGCACCAGAGATCAGCAAAATGGCCACCTCAAGGGCATCAGCAAAATGGCCACCTCAAGGGCATCAGCAAAATGGCCACCTCAAGGGCATCAGCAAAATGGCCACCACAAGGGCATCACCAAAATGGCCACCTTAAGGGCAGTGAAAGCCAGCACTGTGGGGAGGGCGAGAATGGAGGGGGGGGGGGGGGGGGGGAGGCAGCCAGGATCATCTTTAGATAGACTGCTGGAGTAACTCAGCGGGTCAGGCAGCATCCGTGGACAAAAAAAAGCCAGGTGACATTTCGGGTCGAGACCCTTCGTTTGAAGCCTGAAGAAAGGCCCACCGACCCGAAGCCTGCTGCTTGACCCACTGAGTTACTCCAGGCCTTTGGTCCAGTCCATCTTTGGTATAAACCAGCACCTACGGCTCTTTGTTTTCTGCAAGGCTCTCCTCCATCAGCCAGACACAGTCACCACCTCCACCAAACAAGACCATTTTTTTTTTCACTCCTCGCACCAGAAACCTGGTGGCAACCACAGCGTGGAAGCTGCTGCAGATGGAGAGAGGGTTTGCCAGGGCCCCGTCTCACCAAAGGAAGATAGGGACCACCGCGCGTGGTTGCTCGTTGGTGCCAGAGGGGAGGTGAGGGAGGGCATGACATCCACGCGCACTGCTCATCAAGCAATCCAATACAAAAGATCAGAGTGTAAAAAATACAGCTTTTTTTCTCTCTATATACACACACTCACAAGTAGTATAAAAAAAGATGCCCTTCAACCCTTTGGGAAGGATTTGCTTCTTGTGGGACCCTGACCCTTGTGTTGTACTTTCTGTCCCCCCCCTCGTCCAAGGTGCCCCCCTCCCCAGAACACAAACTTTCAGGAATAACAATGACCCCCCCTCCCAGATGACTGGGAATCCTCTCTCCAATCGGTGGAGGCCATTCAGTCCCTGCTTCTGGTAATCCGAGACACAAAGTCACTCAGCGGGTCAGGCAGCATCTGTGGAGAACATGGATAGGTGACGTTTCACAGAGTGCTGGAGTAACTCAGCGGGTCAGGCAGCATCTGTGGAGAACATGGATAGGTGACGTTTCAGAGTGCTGGAGTAACTCAGCGGGCCAGGCAGCATCTCTGGAGAACATGGATAGGTGACGTTTCACAGAGTGCTGGAGTAACTCAGCGGGTCAGGCAGCATCTGTGAACATGGATAGGTGACGTTTCGAGTTGGGACCCTTCTTCAGACTCCGTTCTTCAGTCAGGAGGATCCCGACCCGAAAAGTAATCTATCAATGTTCTCCACAGATGCTGTCTGACCCACTGAGTTACTCCAGCAGTTTTTTGTTGTTGTAAACTAGCATCTGCAGTTCCATGCATCTGTATGCCCAAGACCATCCTCGTGATGTTCTGCACCCTGTCCCATTAACTCTGGGATAAAAACATCCCCCTTTACTGATCATTTCCAATCGCTACTTAGCATTTAAGTTCCCCTCAAAACTAAAATCTGTCCACAGCCCAGGACATGCAATGTGCTGGGAAACCATTTATTTTTGTTGTTGTAAGAAACTTTTTTTTTTTTTTTACACAATTTCCCCGTCTGGAGGCCGATCGGGTCGTTGGAAAACACCGTCAGACCTGCCAGGCTCGAGATTCAGGATTCGCCACTGTCGCAATGACCTGCGTTTCGGCCCAGGCAGCTCGGCCCCTCGTGGCTGCCTCGCGGGAACAGGAGGAGGGGGAGGCCATTCGGCCCCTCCAGGATGTGCTCCAAACAGGTGGCTCGTTGGGACTGGCACATTCGGGGGGCTGTTCGGAGACACGAAGCCGCTCCAGTCTGAAGTGGGAGACGCCGGAAGGTGAATCTTGATGTCCGTTTTGAATTTTGGGAGAGAGGGGGGATAATGCAGTCCTCTCCTTCCTTCGAGTCCAATGTCCATGTGGCAGTGCAGCGTAGACCCGCTCATCCTGCTGGCTCCATCGTTGTCTAACGAAGAGTAAACAACACGTTCTGATCGGTAAAATCCAGGGAATTGGAGGGGGGGGGGGGGAGAAATCGGGGAGAGGGTAAAAACTCAAGGGGCAAAATGAAAATTAAGGGGCGGGGGGCAGATTTATTCCAGTCCCAGACTGTAGTTAATGCCTTGAACGAGTCCGATGATGACGGGTTGCCATGCAACCAAATAACGTAACCAGTCCAGTAACTGGCCATACATGACATGCGGTCGTTCCCAGCTGAGGGGAAGGGGAACGTTAAGGAAATCACACAGTAATACACGCGCAAATGAAAACCACACCGCGAGAAGGAAACGGGACCGTTTGACTGAATCCGCAGCACAAGACGTAGGAAGTGAGTTTGCTCTTTTAGTCTATTTTAGACGTGCAAGGTTATTTTGGTGAATAAGAGCCTTATTCCTCTGCTGAGTCACAACGGTTCATTCTTTACAGATCCAGCGCAGCAACAGGCCCTTCGGCCCATCATGTCCGAGCACCAGCCAGCGATCGCCCCGTACACTAGCACTGTCCTACACATACCAGGGACAGTTGCAGTTTGCAGAAGCCAATTAACCTACAAACCCGCACTTCTTTGGAACGTGGGAGGAAACCAGAGCACCCGGAGGAAACCCACGCGGTCACAGAAACATAGAAAATAAAAGGTGCAGGAGCTGGCCATTCGAGCCAGCACCGCCATTCGATAAGGTCATGGCTGATCATCTAAAATCAGTACCCCGTTCCTGCTTTCTCCCCAAGTCCCTTGATTCCGTTAGCCCTAAGAAACATAGAAAATAGGTGCAGGAGTAGGCCATTCGGCCCTTCGAGCCTGCACCGCCATTCAATGTGATCATGGCTGATCATCCAACTCAGTATCCTGTACCTGCCTTCTCTCCATACCCCCTGATCCCTTTAGTCACAAGGGCCACATCTAACTCCCTCTTAAATATAGCCAATGAACTGGCCTCAACTACCTCCTGTGGCAGATAATTCCACAGATTCACCACTCTCTATGTGAAAAATGTTTTTCTCATTTCGGTCCTAAAAGATTTCCCCCTTATCCTTAAAAGGTACCTAAGAGCTAAATCTAACTCTCTCTTGAAAACATCCAGTGAATCGGCTTCCACTGCCTTCTGTGGCAGAATTCCACACATTCACAACTGTCTGGGTGTAAAATGGTCACGGGGAGAACGTAAAACTGCGTACAGACAGTAGCGGTTGTCGGGAGCGAACCCGGGTCTCTGGCTCTGTGAGGCTGCGGCTCTACCTGCTGCGCCACCGTGCTACAGCCTGCGACAGTCGACAACATAGTGAACAAACTCCTCACTGTGTCTGAGCTCTCTGACATCCAGCTTCCCATCTCCATTTCTCCCACACAGCTTCCTGAACAATGGGCAGGAGATGGGGTCTACCAGAATGCCGCCTGGATTAGAGGGGTTCAGCTGCTGGGAGAAGCTGGTTAAGAGTTATAGAGCATGGGAACAGGCCACTCGGCCCAACATGAGAGGATTAGATCGGGTAGATGCACAGTCTCTTGCCCAGAGTAGGGGAATCGAGGACCAGAGGACACAGGTTCAAGGTGAAGGGGAAAAGATTTAATAGGAACCTGAGGGGTAACTTTTTCACACAGAGGGTGGTGGGTGCATGGAACAGGCTGCCAGAGGAGGTAGTTGAGGCTGGGACTATCCCAACGTTTAAGAAACAGTTAGACAGGTATATGGATAGGACAGGTTTGGAGCGATATGGGCCAAGCGCAGGCAGGTGGGACTACTGTAGCTGGGACATGTTGGCCGGTGTGGGCAAGTTAGACAGAAGGGCCTGTTTCAATGCTGTATCACTATAATGTATCCATAACTTGCCCACACACCAACCAGCAGAAGGCCGTGGATGCCAAGTCAATGTTTTCACTAATCCCCAACCAGTCTGAAGGGAGGGTCTCGACCCGAAACGTCACCCATCCCTTCTCTCCAGAGATTCTGCCCGTCCCGCTGAGTTACTCCAGCTTTTTGTGTCTATCTCCAAGTCATTGGATATTTTTAAGGTAGAGATAGATAGATTCTTGATTAGTACAGGTGTCAGGGGTTATGGGGAGAAGGCAGGAGAATGGGGTTGAGAGAAAAAATATAGATCAGCAATGATTGAATGGCGGAGTGGACGATGGGCTGAATGGCCCAATTCTGCTCCTTGAATTTATGCCCCATCTACACTTGTCCCACCTGCGCCGTGTTTGGTCCATAACCCTCTAAACCTGTCCTATCCATGCACTTGTCCAATTATCTCTTTAATATTGTGATAGTACCAGGGGGCGCTGCACGATGGCAGCCTCGCCAACAGTCTGTCTGTCCTTTCGTCTTTTTTTTGTTATTTTTAGTGTGTTATTAAAGTTTGTGTTAATGTTCTCTGGTTTGTTTTATGTCGGGAAGCTCCAAACGTCACAGAAGGTTCTGACAAGCCGCGACCCGGGGTCAGATCGCCCGGCGCGGGGGAACTGAGATTCCCGCCCCCGATACAGGAACTTGATTGCCCCGACGAGGCAGGCATGACCATCGGCTACGGGAGCCAAGATCGTCCCGTCAACGGAACGCTCGAGGCCCCCGAGAACAAAGAAGGGAAGATATTCGCCTTCCATCTCAGTGAGGAATGTGGAGGAGTCACTGTGGTGGATGTTTATGTAAAAATGTATTTTGTGCGTTCCGTTGCTTTATATTGGTGTGACTGTTTGGCAAATGAAATTCATCGTATGTTGCAAAGAAATACTTGGCTAATAAAGTATGATTATGATTAAACATTCTTGACCACTGCGTCACTTTCTGTTCCATCTAGAAAGTCATTCTATTCAAATAAAAGTTCCGCACTCTATGGAGCTTATTCCCTCTACGAGATGAAATGACCAATTTCATCAACTTCCATGGGAACTCGACTAGTCCACTAAAACGGCACCGTTTTATCGTGACTTGGGTTACATCTCTGCAATCAGAAGCCGAGAGACTTCAGAGATACAGCGCGGAAATAGGCCCTTCGGCCCAAGTCAGCGCTGACCAGCAATCCCCGTCACTAGCACTACCCTACACACTATAGACAATAGGTGCAGGAGTAGGTCCCTTTGAGCCAGCACTGCCATTCAATGTGATCATGGCTGATCATCCACAATCAGTACCCCGTTCCTGCCTTCAGCCCATATCCCCTGACTCCGCTATCTTTAAGAGCCCTATCTAGCTCTCTCTTGAAAGCATCCAAAGAACCGGCCTCTGAGGCAGAGAATTCCACAGACTCACAACTCTCTGTGTGAAACTAGTGGCAATTTACAATTTTACCAAAGCCAATTAACCTATCAACCTGCACGTCTTTGGAATGTGGGAGGAAACCGGAGCACCTGGGGGAAACCCACGCCAGTCACGGGGAGAACTTACACTCTGTACAGACAGCGCCCGTTGTCAGGATCGAACCTGGGTTGCTGGCGCTGTGAGGCAGCAACTCTACCGCTGCCTCACTGTGTGTTTTTGGGAACTACCACCTGAGGTAGCAAACATCCATACCTTCAGGGCCACAGCACACTATTATATCACAAGGGACTTTCAGTACGAATTCGCTTGCAGTTTCCACTTAAGTTCTGGGAACCTTCTGAATGACAGAAATGAAACTGCTTTGTAACAAAGATACAAGCATTGGGAGCAGGGGGAAGCACCAGCATGTGTTTCAGTAAAGATACATGATACATTGTGGGATGTGGAAATGGGGACTCAGCCCAGCACCTCCCTTCTCCCCTCCTCTCTTCCAAGCTCAAAGGCAAGCCAAGAGTTGAACTCTGTACAGATAAGGAAGACAGAACCTTTTTAATTCCGGGGTGGAACTATTAAAGAATTTGGGCAGCATGGTGGCGCAGCGGTAGAACTGCTGCCTCACAGCGCCATCGCCCCGGGTTCAATCCTGGCTACGGGTGCTGTCTGTATGGAGTCTGTACGTTCCCCCCGTGACCTGGGTGGGCGTTTCTCCGAGATCTTAGAACGGAGACGAGGAAACACTTTTTCTCACAGAGAGTGGTGAGTCTGTGGAATTCTCTGCCTCAAAGGGCGGTGGAGGCTGGTTATCTGGATGCTTTCAAGAGAGAGCTAGATAGGGCTCTTAAAAATAGCAGTCAGGGGATATGAGGAGAAGGCAGGAACGGGGTACTGATTGGGGATGATCAGCCATGATCACATTGAATGGTGGTGCTGGCTCAAAGGGCCGAATGGCCTACTCCTGCATCTATTGTCTATATCTTCGGTTTCCTCCCAAACTCCACACCCGCACGTCTTTGGAGTGCGGGAGGAAACCGAAGATCTCGGAGATAACACCCACGCAGGTCACGGGGAGAACGCACAAACCCCGCGCAGGCAGCGCCCGTGGTCCGGATCGAACCCGGGTCTCAGGCGCTGCAAGCGCTGTAAGGCAACTCTACCGCTGCACCCCATTGCGAAACATTTAAGTGGGACAGGCCCTTTTAGTGGGACAGGCCCATTAGACAAGCGCATGGTTTACAGGGATATGAGCCAAATGCAGGTAGGTGGGACTAGTGTAGATGGGATATGATGGTCCACACTGTACTATTCTATGACCAAAAGTCCAGTAAACCTGCGTCATGCATTCCTCACTCTTACACTCAATGTCCTGACCACGTAACGCAAACACACCATATGATCTTACATCATTCTGTTTAAACAATACATATATTCCGCCCACATTCCTATCAGCTGGCTCCAGATTCTACCCCTCACCCACAGAGGACAATGAATCTGCATTTGGGACAAGGGGAGGAGACGGAGCACATGGGGAAGGCCACGTAGAGAGCATTGCTATTGTTGTTGTGTTAACACCGAGTAGAAACAAGAGAGTTTAGCAAGACGCACAGAACTGCCAACTTCCTGCTTCATTTTCAGCCACAATTTGACGGTCAAAACACAGTCTCCGTAGTTCCCTGTTTGCTGCAGGCTGTAAACAACGCACTGCATGTTCCAAGGTAGACAAAAAATGCCAGAGAAATGACCAGCGGGTGAGGCAGCCTCTGTGCAGAGAAGGAATAGGTGACGTTTCGGGTCGAGACCCTTCTTCAGACTGACGTCAGGGGAGGGGGCGGGAAGTCCCCTCTGAAGAAGGGTCTCGACCCAAAACGTCACCCAATCCTTCGCTCCACAGATGCTGCCACACTCGCTGAGTTCCTCCAGCATTTATCAGTCTGAAGAAGGGTCTCGACACCCAAAACGTCACCCAAATGTACAGGGCCCTAATGAGACCACACCTGGAGTATTGTGTGTAGTTTTGGTCCCTTAATTTGAGGAAGAACATTCTTGCTATTGAGAGAGTGCAGCGTAGGTTTACAAGGTTAATTCCCGGGATGGCAGGACTGTCATATGCTGAGAGAATGGAGTGGCTGGGCTTGTACACTCTGGAGTTTAGAAGGATGAGAGGGCATCTTATTGAAACATAAATTATTATTAAGGGTTTGGACACGCTAGAGGCAGGAAACGTGTTCCAGATGTAGGCCATTCGGCCCTTCGAGCCAGCACCGCCATTCAATGTGATCATGGGTGATCATCCACAATCAGTACCCCGTTCCTGCCTTCTCCCCATATCCCCTGACTCCGCTATCTTTAAGAGCCCTATCAAGCTCTCTCTTGAAAGTATCCAGAGAAACGGCCTCTGAGGCAGAGAAGCCCACAGATTCACAACGCTCTCATCTCGCTGCTACCATCGGGAAGAAGGTACAGGAACCTGAAAACCGTGACCTCCAGGTCCAAGGGCAGCTTCTTCCCAGTAACCACCAGGCTCTTGAACCCTGCACAACACTCACCTCAGTAATTAAGACCTGCTATAGTCTCCTACTTTTTGGTTCCACTTTATACTTTGGTTGCCGTCCGTAGCCGCGACTACGGGGGGTCAGGTGCCCGACCATGGGTCAACAAGGGAGGAGGAGGACTGTCAATAGACAATAGGTGCAGGAGTAGGCCATTCGGCCTGCACTGCCATTCAATGTGATCATGGCTGATCATCCCCAATCAGTACCCCGTTCCTGCCTTCTCCCCATATCCCCTGACTCCGCCGTTATTTTTAAGAGCCCTATCTAGCTCTCTCTTGAAAGCATCCAGAGAACCGGCCTCCACCGCCCTCTGAGGCAGAGAATTCCACAGACTCACAACTCTCTGTGAGAAAAAGTGTTTCCTCGTCTCCTTTCTAAATGGCTTACTCCTTATTCTTAAACTGTGGCCCCTAGTTCTGGACTCCCCCAACATCGGGAACATGTTTCCTGCCTCTAGTATGTCCAAAACTTTAACAATCTTAAGGACATTTAATGGACATTTGGGCAGATACATAAATAGGAATGGTTTAGAGGGATATGAGCCAAATAGGACTTGTTTAGATGAGGCATCTTGTTTAAGAAAGGACTGCAGATGTGGGAAAAATCGAAGGGAGAGAAAAATGCTGGAGAATCTCAGGGGGTGAGGCAGCATCTATGGAGCGAAGGAATAGGTGACGTTTCGGGTCGAGACCCGAAACGTCACCTATTCCTTCGCTCCATAGATGCTGCCTCACCCGCTGAGTTTCTCCCAGCATTTCTGTCTAGCTTAGATGAGGCATCTTGGTCAGTATGGGTGTGGAGGGCCTGCTGCCATGCTGTGCGACTGAAGGCTGAGGAAGATGCCGACCAATGCTGTAGATATTGGGCGGCTCGGTGGCACAACGGTAGAGTTGCTGCCTCACAGCGACGGAGACCCAGGTTCGATCCTGACTATGGGTGCTGTCTGTACGGTGCTTGTACGTTCTCCCAGTGACCTGCGTGAGTTTTCTCCGGGATCTCTCTGTTTTCGCCCCACACTCCAAAGACATACTGGATTGTAGGTTAATTAGCTTGTATAATTGTAAATTGTCCTTAGTGTGTGTAGGATAGTGTTAGTGTGCGGGGATCGCTGGTCGGTGCGGACGCGGTTGGCCGAAGGGCCCGTTTCCACACTGTATCTCTAAAGTAATCTGAACTAAACTCTCAGGGATTAGAGAACAGAAGATAAACAAAACGATCGATGTTTATAGATCGGCCGACTTGGGGTTACTGAACTAGGCATAAGCTCAGGGGTGATCGCGCCTTTGTGGTTGCAGCTCCTAGACTGTGGAACAGCATCCCTCTTCCCATCAGAACTGCCCCCTCCATCGACTCCTTTAAGTCGAGACTTAAAACTCTATTCCCAAGCCTTTCTTTGACGTCCTCTGAGCGAGGGCTATATGTATGTAGTGATGTTTGTATTTAATCTATGAACCACTGTCGTTTGTTATACTATTCTTATACCAATGTAAAGCACTTTGGCCAACGAGAGTTGTTTTTTAAATGTGCTATATAAATAAAAGTGACTTGACTTGACTTGACAAAATGCTAGAGTAACTCAGCGGGACAGGCAGCATCTCTGGAGAGAAGGAATGGGTGACGTTTTGGGTCGAGACCCTTCTTCAGACTTCCGAGCTGCAGTTCCTTTCCTACACAGATCAGTATTTACACGCAGCGAGACATTTCAGAGTTAAGTTAACATTGTTCTTTGCAGAGTGGAAGGATACGGGTTGCTGAACATCCTCTTGAGGTCCACCTTCTCTTTACAGTACGGGCAGGTCTGCTTCTTCCCGACGATGCACCAGCCACGGATGCAGAACTCGTGAAACCTGGAGAGCTGCGGTTAAGGAGAACAGAGCGGAGGGCGCGGGAACGCGTGCACAAAACGACGAAGAGAGACCGCACGGCTGTAAACAACACGAGGGCAGAACGCCGCCATGTTCAAAGTGCTGGACACTGCCCAGTCCATCAATGGTACTGACCTGCCCACCATCGAAGGGATCTACAGAGAGTGGTGGACACTGCCCAGTCCATCAATAGTACTGACCTGCCCACCATCGAAGGGATCTACAGGGAGTGGTGGACACTGCCCGGTCCATCAATGGTACTGACCTCCCCACCATCGAAGGGATCTACAGAGAGTGGTGGACACTGCCCGGTCCATCACTGGTACTGACCTCCCCACCATCGAAGGGATCTACAGGAGTCACTGCCTCAAAAAGGCAGCCAGCATCATCAGTGACCCACACCACCCTGGTCACGCTCTCGTTTCACTCCTGCCATCGGGAAGTAGTGTACCTACTGAAGCCTGAAAACTGTAACGTCCTGGTTCAGGAACAGCTTCTTCCCCTACTGCCATCTGGCTATTAAATATTACAACCTCCAATAAGCTCTGAACTACATAGATGAGGGCATTAGTGTAGCCCTTTTGGACTGTTATTGTTTATTTGTTTTTATGTGTGTGTCTGTGTGTGTGTGTGTGCGTGCATGTATGTGTGTATGTGCGTGTGTGTGCATGTGTGTTTTTGTGTGTATATATATATATATATATATATATATTATATTATATATATATATTAAATTATATATATATATAAACACACACACACAACTTATTTATCTGGTTTGTTATATTGCTTACAGTGTACGATGTTTGCATTGTGTTGTGCTGCTGCAAGTAAGAATGTCCTGTTTCTATCTGGGACACATGACAATGAAACACTCTTGACTCTAGTGTAGGAAGGAACTACAGATGCTGGTTGAGGCCGCCGACAGACTGGAAGGATACACGTGGTTGCAGGAGAGCTTGTAGGTATTCTCTATGATCCCTTCTTCATTGACATCCACAAAGATTTTCTGTCCACAGACCGCACAGATCTCATTGGAGAGATGTTTGGTCGGCATTCCTGATGCATTGTAGTACTGTAAGGTACAGAGAGAAAAAACATTTAAAAAAAACAATCCTCGATAGAAAGAACTAGTTCCTGCTCTTCAAACACTCCCCCCCACCCCCCTCCTTTTATGACATCTCCACCCTGGGGAAAAAAAGGTTTGATTGCCTACCCTATCTGTGCCTCTCAACATCCTTGTAGTATAGCGTGGGCTCGCAGGAGTCCAGCTAAAAAACTAAGCGGCCACAAGTTGTGTGCTTGAGACATGTTTTAATCGGTAGATACAGCTCCCTACTCCTCAAATGGGCACGGGTGTTGTCCCGACCTTAAATACCCCAAAGAGTCAACCCCGTGACCTGCGCCTCCCACACCGAGACACCAAACTCCTCCCTCCAGAGCCTAGGGTTCGCTCTGCCAGTGGCCGCCACAGTAGCTAATATCCTCTAATCCAGGCAGCGTTCAGTACTCCAGGTGGGTACACGGAACGAGCTACCAGTCGAGGCAGACACATAAAGCTGGAGTAACTCAGCGGGTCGAGCAGCATCTCTGGAGAACATGAATAGGTGGTGTTTCAGGTCGAGCCCCTTCCTCAGTGAGTCTGAGGAGGGGAATCTCAATAGACAATAGGTGCAGGAGTAGGCCATTCGGCCCTTCGGGCCAGCACCGCCATTCAATGTGATCATGGCTGATCATCCCCAATCAGTACCCCTGTTCCTGCCTTCTCCCCATATCCCCTGACTCCGCTATCTTTATGAGCCCTATCCAGCTCTCTCTTGAAAGCATCCAGAGAACCTGCCTCTGAGGCAGAGAATTCCACAGACTCACAACTCACTGTGAGGCAAAGTGTTTCCTCGTCTCCGTTCTAAATGGCTTACCCCTTATTCTTAAACTGTGGCCCCTGGTTCCCGACCCGAAACGCACCCATTCCTTTTCTCCGGAGCTGAGTTGCTCCAGCTTTTCGTGTCTATCATCGGCCGTTCCTCCCTGCACTTTTTGCCAGAGGAGGTAGTTGAGGCCGGCACGACAACAAGGTACATTTGGATAGGTACGTGGATGGGAAAGGTTTGGTGGGATATGGAGTTGGTGGGCTTGAGGTATAAGGAGAGGTTGGGACTCTTTCCCAGAGTGAAGAAGGGTGAGGGGAGACTTTATAGATGTTTATAAAATCGTGAAGGACGCAGATAGGTAAATAGTCACAGTCTTTTCCCCCTGGATAGAGGAGTCCAAAACTAGAGGGAATAAAGTTTACTCTGAAGAAGGGTCTCTCGATCTAGACACAGTCTCCATAGTTCCCTGTTTGCTGCAGGCTGTAAACAATACTCCAAGGCAGACATGGAGTATTGCCGCCCCCTCCCCCGACATCAGTCTGAAGAAGGGTCTCGACCCGAAACGTCACCCATCCCTTCTCTCCAGAGATGCTGCCTGTCCCGCTGAGTTACTCCAGCATTTTGTGTCCAACTAAAGTTTACGGTGAGAGGGAAATATTTAAAGGGTTTTTACCCCAGAAAGGGTTTATGATAAACAGGCTGCCAGACAAGGTGGTAGAGGCAGGTACAATTACAACTTTTAACAAACGTTTCGACAGGGACATGAAAAGGAAAGATTAAGAGGGACAAGGGCCAAATGCTGGACAATATTCATACAGTGTGGAAACAGGCCCTTCGGCCCACCTTTGCCACGCCAGCCAACGTGCCCCAATTGTGAGCAATTTTGATAATACCTGCCTCAACTACCTCCTCTGGCAGATTGTTCCATACACCCACCACCTTCTGTGTAAAAGTGTTGCCCCTCGGGCTTCTATTAAATCTTTCTCTCCTCACCATAAAACCCATGTCTTCTTGTTTAGTTTAGTGACACAGAGCGAAAACAGGCCCTTCGGCCCACCGAGTCCGCATCGACCAGCGAACCCCGTACACTAACACTACCCGACACACACAAGGGACAATTTACACCGAGCCAATTAACCTACAAACCTGTATGTCTTTGGAGTGTGGGGGGAAACCGAAGATCCCAGAGAAAACCCACGCAGGTTGCTGGGAGAACGTGCAAACTCCGTATAGACAGCACCCGAAGATTATTAAGGGTTTGGACACACTAAATGCAGGAAACATGTTCCCAATGTTGGGAGAGTCCAGAACAAAGGGCCACAGTTTAAGAATAAGGGGTAAGCCATTTAGAACGGAGACGAGGAAACACTTTTTTTTCACAGAGTGTTGTGAGTCTGTGGAATTCTCGGCCTCAGAGGGTGGTGGAGGCAGGTTCTCTGGATACTTTCAAGAGAGAGCTAGATAGGGCTCTTTAAGATAGTGGAGTCAGGGATATGGGGAGAAGGCAGGAACAGGGTACTGATTGTGGATGATCAGCCATGATCACATTGAATGGCGGTGTTGGCTCGAAGGGACGAATGGCCTACTCCTGCACCTATTGTCTATTGAAGTCAGGATCGAACCCGGGTCTCTGGCGCTGTGAGGCAGCAACTCTACTGCTGCGCCACCATACTAACCCATGGTTCTTGATCCTTGAAATGGGAATCAGTTTACATGGGCATGCTGCTTAGCATGGAGAAGACGGGCAGAAGTGCCTGTCCCTATCTGGCTCAGTGTCACGTTTTGCTTAGGGATTGCTCAATTGACCGTCAGGGGGCTGACTAGTTCCATCACCGTCGGGAGCAGTGACTGCATCTAACTGTACGTGGAAAGGACATTAGTCATTGCTACAGTTATACCGAAGCTGCCCCTTGGCTCACTTTACCCCTATAGTAGAGGCCATGTAGTCAGCACACATCTCAGCAAAGTCACGGCTTAACACTCCGTAGTACAGCCCATAAAACAGGAGCGACACTCCGAAGTCCATCCCATCTTCAGGCTTTATTCTGCAGGCAAAAATAAATCATTAAATCCAATTTCTGGATATTCTATTTCTCGGTATTGAACCCCCCCCCCCCCCCCTCCCCTCCCCCCAGCAGAAACTCCCCTGCGACACTACGCCGACAATCGCATCAGTCAGACCGCATCTCCATTTCATAGAACACAGAATGGTACAGAGAGGAACAGGCCCTTCAGCCCATCTCATCTATGCTGTCATGAATCGCAATCTTTAACTCATGGTCTGTACACTGCGAGGTCCAGGAAGTGAGCGGGTAAGATCATCTCTGACCCCCCTCACCCTGGCCACAAACATTTTGAATCACTTCCCTCCGGAAGGCAACTCCAGACTGTCAAAGCTGCCACAGCCAGGCATTAAAATGTAAATATTTGATTAGTGTATAAATGTAAATCATTTGGTGTACATATAGCTGCTGGTGTACATATGGTGTACATATAGCTGCTAAATTTGTACAAGATAATTATAAGCAGTTGAATAAGGGGCGGGAATTAATAAGCTTTGGCTTCTTCCTGCTCCTTTTCGGACACATACGATTTCATTTATTTATAGATATTGTTTATGACACTTTATAAATATTCTTGTTTTGTTTTTTGTATGCTGTTTCACACTCGCTTTTTAGTCTTTTATTCTGTTCGAAATATAGAATTAAATAAATAAATAACACAGATTTTTATCCACGAGTAGTAGCTCTACTCAATAACCAAAAATCAGTAGCCTCCTTTTGCTCTGGTATTCACATGTTTAATCAATAATGTTTTATTATTAATGTTTAATGTTTTATGTATCATTCGTAACTGTCACTGTATGTCATGTTGTCACTTGTTGGCGGAGCACCAAGGCAAATTCCTTGTATGTGAATACTTGGCCAATAAACTTATTCATTCATTCATTCATTCATCCTTCTATTCCCTGCCTGTTCATCACCGTTAAAAACATTAGCTACGCAGTGGTGCTGGTTTCCAACGGGAACAGTGACAGACGCACCACACATCTCTGTCCTCCAGTTCCTGCGGACTTCCGCCGCTGGAAGTATAGGATTTTGGTGTGTGTGCTTTATCATCATTCCTTACAATGCTATGTATGACAGTGATTGCAACTTCTACTGAAGTGTGGATGGCCGTTGGCTCGCTAGAAGCTCATCCGCCCTTTGACAGGTCTTGTTTGTGGTCCTGCTGGGGGTCCACAGCCCCCTCCTCACCTGGCAAACCAGGTGGGGAAGACGGTTTAGTCGCCGACTGTCCGACCATGGAGCTGGTAGCACGGGATTACATGGTACCCATGGCGGGGGGGAACTCCCCACGACCTGGCCTTCAATGCCTGCTCATGCCTCTGTCTAAATGCCTCCCTCCACCACCAGCCCTGGCAACACGTTCCAGGTATCTACCACTCTTATATAAAAAAGACCTGTCCTTTTAAACTTTGCGGCCTGTAACCTGAAATCATCCGGCCCGCAGGCGGATTTTGTTTCCAGTGAACATCCGGCCCGCCGAGCGCGGCCGAGCTCCGGCTGTACCGCATCCTGCGCAAAGCCGCCGGCACAGCCGCGCACCTTCTGTGAACACGTTTAAGAAAGAAGTGCAGATGCTGGAAAAAAATCAAAGGTAGACAAAAATGCTGGAGAAACTCAGCGGGTGAGACGTGCAAGGATTGCACGAGACTGCCTCACCCGCTGAGTTTCTCCAGCATTTTTGTCTACCTTCTGTGAACACGTAATTTGATGCCTGCCATCCGGGGCGGGATCCGTGTGTACACGTGATAGATGTGGTCCGCCATCCGCTCACAGACATGTGTCCCGGCCCCTATGCAGACCAAGGCTGCCCACCCCTGCCTTAAACCTATGTCTGCCAGCATTGGAAACTTACACTGGTGAAAAGACTGATCACCCAATGATTTTCAAGCACAGTCACTATTCTACTGCAAGGAATGGTCACAAAGTAAGCTGGTACCCGAGTGAATACGTTTGTGTGAGAATCAGCCAGAAATGCTTTATACTTGGTGAGTTCACTTCCTCAGAGAGAGGCTGCAAATGTTGTGTCTTTCAAACAGAAACTCTTATTATGAATATTACTCGTTCCATTTGAACTTTCTCAAGAGTGGTTAAAACCCTAAAAAGCTCCAGCCTACAAACCCCGGGCAATGTCATTCTGCGACAGTGTGGTTAGTGGTTACTGCGCCCAGGTTCGCAGTGACTCAGCAATTTGGATTCACAACTGGCATACGATCGAAGGCACACAGTGTGTCGTTTGGGCTGGAGGCCTGTGACTGGCACTGTCCCTGGGGGATCAGTGCTGGGACCTCTGTCAAGTCAAGAGTGTCTTATTGTCATATGTCCCAGATGGGAGAATGAAATTCGTACTTGCTGCAGCGCAACAGAATGAATGAATGAATGAATGAATACGTTTATTGGCCAAGTAGTCACATACAAGGAATTTGCCTTGTATGCTCCGCCCGCAAGTGACAACATGACATACAGTGACACACAGTTAAGAATGACACACAAAAGATTAATAATAAAACATTATTGATTAAACGTGAATTAAATAAAATACCAGAGCAAAAGGAGGCTACAGATTTTTGGTTATTGAGTAGAGCTACTACTTGTGGGGAAAAAAGCTGTTTTTATGTCTGGCTGTGGCGGCTTTGACAATCCGGAGTCGCCTTCCAGAGGGAAGTGATTCAAAGAGTTTGTGGCCAGGGTGAGAGGGGTCAGAGGTGATCTTACCCGCTCGCTTCCTGGCCCTTGCAGTGTACAGTTCATCAATGGAGGGAATGGAGAGAATATGTGAATATGTAAACGTAGTACATAACTGGGGAGGAGAAAAACAAGTTCAACAAATAACTAATATAGTGCGGTAATAATATAGTCTTTTGAAGTTCAGAGCACAGAGCTTATTTGTTGTTGTGTTTAATAGCCTGATGGCTGCAGGGAAGAAGCTCCGCTTGTGATATATATGAAAACGCTGATCAGTTCAGTTTAGTTTATTGTCACGTGTACCGAGGTACAGTGAAAGGTTTTTGTTGCACGCTATCCACTCAGCGGAAAGACAATACGCGATTACAATCGAGCCGTCCACAGTGTACAGATACATGATGGGTTGGTTTGTACGTTTGCAGACTTTGGTGAAATTAAGTTTGTCCAACCTCGCATCATAGCTGACAGTGAAGATGGTCTGAGCCTACATCGAGACATGGATACGGGCGAAGAGATGGCAGATGGAGTTTAAGCCGGGCAAGTGCGAGGTGTTGTACGTTGGGAGGTCAAATGTAAGGGGAAAGCAAACGGTTAATAACAGCAGTGATGCACGGGTGGACCTCAGGATGAAAGTGCAACAGAAATACATAGAGTGGTGAAGAGGACGTTACGCATGCCTCCTCAGTTGGGGCACTGAAAGCAAGAGTGATGACTTCACGTCGTAGCTTATCACGTCACGCACGTGTTAGACCGCATTTAGAGTGTTGTGCCAAGTTCTGATCACCGTACTATCAGAAGGATTCATCGGCATTAGGAGGGTGGAAGAGAGGTTTACCAGAATGATGTCTGGATTAGAGAGAATTAGCTATAATGTGAGGTTGAACAAACTTTGCTCTGCAGAGGTTTGGTGGGGGGGGGGGGGGACGGTCTGATATAAGATTCTGATGCAGGCACAAGGAGCTGTAGAGGTTGCAATCATGAACAAAACGGCAAGTGTTGGAGGAACTCAGCGGGTCAGGGAGCATTTGAAATTTGACACATCCATTCCCTCTATAGATGCTGGCTAATGGGCCTGTCCCACTTAGGCAATTTTTTCAGCGACTGTCACAGTCGTAGTCTGGACCCCCCCCCCAATGACATTGTCTACGACAACCTACCTAGTCGACGTCCAGCTACCGGCAACCCATTAGGACATCCACCTACGACAACCGCGACAAGCTACGACAAGGTAAGACAATTCAGTCGCCGGTACCTGCCGCCGGTTGCCGTAGGTTGTCGCCAATGGAATTCACCAAAGTCAGCACCGGCGACAACCTACGTTATCCTAAGACAGCACCCACGTCAGGAGAGCTCACTGGCGTCAAGCCAACTGTCGCCGAAAAGTTCTAAACATTTCAAACCCCTGAGGCGACCAGACATAGACGCTACGATTCTTTGGGCGACTGACAATAGACAATAGACAATAGGTGCAGGAGTAGACTAATTGGCCCTTCGAGCCAGCACCGCCATTCATTGTGATCATGGCTGATCATCCACACTCAGTACCCCGTTCCTGCCTTCTCCCCATATCCCCTGACTCCGCTATCTTT
Organism: Amblyraja radiata; assembly: GCF_010909765.2. Lineage (NCBI taxonomy): Eukaryota > Metazoa > Chordata > Chondrichthyes > Rajiformes > Rajidae > Amblyraja > Amblyraja radiata. The sequence goes on from NC_045961.1 coordinate 8,616,669, forward strand.
AAGAGCCCTATCTAGCTCTCTCTTGAAAGTATCCAGAGAAACGACCTCCACCACCCTCTGAGGCAGAGAATTCCACAGACTCACCACACTCTGTGAGAAAAAGTGTTTCCTCGTCTCCGTTCTAAATGGCTTACTCCTTATTCTTAAACTGTGGCCCCTAGTTCTGGACTCCCCCAACATCGGGCACATGTTTCCTGCCTCTAGCGTGTCCAAGGCCTTAACAATCTTATATGTTTCAATGAGATATCCTCTCATCCTTCTAAACTCCAGAGTGTACAAGCCCAGCCGCTCCATTCTTTCAGCATTTGACAGTCCCGCCATCTCGGGAATTAACCTTGTAAACCTACGCTGCACTCCCTCAATAGCAAGAATGTCCTTCCTAAAATTAAGGGACCAAAACTGCACACAATACTCCAGGTGTGGTCTCACTAGGGTTCTGTACAACTGCAGAAGGACCTCTTTGCTCCTATATTCGATTCCTCTTGTTATAAAGGCCAACATGCCATTCGCTTTCTTCACTGCCTGCTGCACCTGCATGTTTACTTTCATAGACTGGTGTACAAGGACCTCCCAGATCCCGTTGTACTTCCCCTTTTCCCAACTTGATGCCATTTAGATAGTAATCAGCCTTCCTGTTTTTGCTACCAAAGTGGATAACCTCACATTTATCCGCATTAAACTTCATCTGCCATGCATCTGCCCACTCCCCCAACCTGTCCAAGTCACCCCGCATTCTCATAGCATCCTCCTCACAGTTCACACTGCCACCCAGCTTTGTGTCATCTGCAAATTTGCGAATGTTACTTTGAATCCCTTCATCTGAGGAGACGACTCACGACCACAGTCGCCTAAAAAATAGCCTAAAAAGTGGGACAGGGGCATTACCCAATTAATTCCTGCAGCACTTAGTGCTTTGGTTAGGAAATCTTGAAATGGACCCACTTTTTAAATGGAAGCCACGCACGACCAGCAAAGAAGGACACAGGTCCCAGTTCGCATTGTCGGCACCAAAGTAGAGATGGTTGAAAACTTCTAATTCCTCGGAGTCAATATTCTCCTGGACCACCCACATTGAAGCAACGGCCAAGAAAGCACACCAACGCCTTGACTTCCTTACAAGGCTTAGGAGATTCAGCATGTCCCCTACAACTCTCACCAACTTCAACAGGCACCGTAGAGAGCATTTTATCAGGAAGCACCACAGCACCATAGTCGCTGCAGGTGGGCAAACATTTTCAACATGTTGAAAATCCAGCGGCGACCAGAAATAGATACGACTCTTTGGGCGACGACTCACGACCATACAGGCTTCACCCCACGACATGTTGACACGTGAAGCCTGTCTGGTCGTGAGTCGTCGCCCAAAGAGTCGTACCTTTTTCTGGTCGGCGCTGGATTTTCAACATGTTGAAAATTTTTGGCCACCTGCCGCGACTATGACGGGTGCCGGCAAGTCGACGAAAAAAATCGCGTGTGGGACAGGCTCTTAAGATGCCCCATCTGAGCTAGTCCCATTTGGTCCATATCTCCCTAAACATTTCCTGTCCACGAACCTGTCCAAATGTTATAGTACCGGCCTCAACTACCTGTGGCAGCCCGATCAATCTACCCACCACCCTTACATTAAAAAGCTGCCCTGCACGTTCCTGTTAAAGCTTTCTCCTCTCATCTTAAATCTAAGTCCTCTGGTTCTTGATTCCACTACTCTGTAAGACCATGCATTCACCCGATCTATTCCCCTTATGATTTTGTACACCTCGACAAGATCACCCCTCAGCCTCCTGCGCGCCAAGGGATAAAGTCCCAACCTGCCCAACTTCTTCCTAAAGCTCAGGCCCTCAAGTTCTGGCGACATACTTGTAAATCTTCTCTGCCGTCTTTCCAGCTTAATGCCATTTGCCCCACAGCAGAGTGACCAAAACTGAAGACAATATTCCAAGTGTGGCCTCGCCAATACCTTGTTAAACTTGTCCTCCTTATCCCATATGAACTCGGTCACCTCTTAAAGATAGCAGAGCCAGGGGATATGGGGAGAAGGCAGGAACGGGGTACTGATTGGGGATAATCAGCCATGATCATATTGAATGGCAGTGCTGGGGATTCAATTGTAAGGGGAATAGGTAGACGTTTCTGCGGCCGCAAACGAGACTCCAGGATGGTATGTTGCCTCCCTGGTGCAAGGGTCAGGGATGTCACTGAACGGCTGCAGAACATTCTTGAGGGAGAGGGTGCACATTGGCACCAACGATATAGGTAATACAAGGTGAATTTAGAGATAGATACACACACACACACACACACCCTGGGAGTGGCATTTTGCAGGTGTGAGCAGTTTCGGGGAAGCCATTCTGGGAAGGGGAAGTATTTTGGAGTGGGTGGTTTCTAGGTTCTCTCTCCAACATAGTCCCCTGTGGCCATCTGTGCTCGCTGTGTAATTAGCAGTGTGCCACGTAACCAGCGTGTGTGTACAAGGCACCAGCAGCTCCATCTGCAGGCCATCTGCCATCATCACTGGCCCTGTGATATAAATGTGAGAACAAGAGTCCACAGGACAAAGAAACATAGATGTAGGAGTAGGCCATTCGGCCCTTCGAGCCAGCACCGCCATTCAATATGATCATGGCTGATCATCCAAAATCAGTACCCCGTTCCTGTTTTCTCCCCATATCCCTTGATCCGTTAGCCCCAAGTGCTATATCCAACTCTCTCTTGAAAACATGCAGTGAATTGGCCTCCACTGCCTTCTGTGGCAGAGAAGTCCACAGATTCACAACTCTCTGGGTGAAAAATGTTTTTCCTCATCTCAGGCTTAAATGGCCGACCCCTTATTCTTAAACTGTGGCCCCTGGTTCTGGACTCCCTCAACATGGGGAGCATTTTTCCTGCATCTAGCCTGTCCAATGCCTTAAGAATGTTATATGTTTCTATAAGATTCCCTCTCATCCTTCTAAATTCCGGTGAATACCAGCCCAGTCGACCTATTCTTTCGACAAGACACTCAAAGCTGGAGTAACTCATTGAGTCAGGCAGCATCTCTGGAGAACATGGAAAGGTGACGTTTCGGGTCGGGACCCTTCTCCAGGCATGAAACACAACCCAACCATGTTCTCCAGAGATGCTGCCTTACCCTGCTGAGTTACTCCGGCATTTTGTGTCTTTTTTTAAAACCAGCATTCGCGATTCCTTGTTTCAATAAGAAACCACAGCATCCTGGCAACATTCTGGTAAATCTTCGTTCTTTCCAGCGTAATGTTACCTTTCCCACAGCAAGATAACCAACACTGAACAACCAAGCACTCCAAGTGCAGCCTCTCCAATGTCCCCTTCCATCTACGTCTCCCTCTGTCCTCACAACTTGCACCTGTCCTGACCTTATCTCTTTATCTCACACTATTTATCTTTTTCATCTCTGGGGTTTGTCCAATTTTCTGCCAACCAAACCCCCTCCCACCTACCCCTCCCCCCCCCCCATTCACCTGTATCCACCTGTCACTTGCCATGCTTTGTCCTGCTCCCGCTTCTCATCCAGCTTTCTTCCCCCTCCCCCCCACAATCAGTGTGAAGGGTCCCGACCCAAAGCGTCACCTATCCATGTTCTCCACAGATGCTGCCTGACCCACTGAGTTAATCCGGCACTCTGCATCTATCTCTCTCATAGACAATGTCTAATATGTATATCTGCAGGTATACAAAACATTCAATGCCTTTCACAAGGATACAGACATGGGGGGGGGGAACCAGAGAACACAGATTTAAGGTAATTTGCAAAAGCTGGTTTAAAGAGGACATGTTTTTCTTTAAGCAAGTAATTCTGAAACGGCAGCAAGGCCCAAACAAGGAAACAGAAATGAACCAACAATGTGTCTGTTCTAACCCCAGAAGGGATCCATTTAGATGGGAGTTAGATGTGGCCCTTGTGGCTAAAGGGATCAGGGGGTATGGAGAGAAGGCAGGTACAGGATACTGAGTTGGATGATCAGCCATGATCATATTGAATGGCGGTGCAGGCTCGAAGGGCCAAATGGCCTACTCCTGCACCTATTTTCTATGTTTCTATGAACAATAAGCTGGGCAAGATAATAACTAAGCACAGTGGCTCAATGGGTAGAGTTGCTGCCTCACGGCACTAGAGACCCGGGTTCGTTCCTGACCTCGGGTGGTGTCTGTGTGGAGTTTGTACATTTTCCCTCTGATCCTGTGGGTTTTCTCCGGGTGCTCCGGTTTCCTCCCACATCTCATGGATGGGCGAGTTTGTAGGTTAACTGGCCTCTGTAAATTGCCCCCTAGTGTGCAGGGAGTGGATTCAAAAGTTGGATAACATAGAACTAGTGTGAAGAAAAAAGAACAAATTACAGGCATTGTGTGCAGGATTAAAGCCTATGGAATCAAAGCATCAAAGCTTCGGGACACAATGGCAGGGCTGTGAATGATTATGTACCGTGCCCTCCATAATGTTTGGGACAAAGACCCATTATTTAGTTATTTGCCTCTGTACGCCACAAATTGAGATTTGTAATAAAAAAATATCACATGTGGTTAAAGTGCACATTGTCAGGTTTTAGTAAAGGCCATTTTTATACATTTTGGATTCATCATGTAGAAATTACAGCAGTGTTTATACATAGTCCCCCATTTTAGGGCACCATAATGTTTGGGACACAGCAATGTCATGTGAATGATAGTAGTCATGTTTAGTATTTTGTTGCATATCCTTTGCATGCAATGACTGCTTGAAGTCTGTGATTCATGGGCATCACCAGTTGCTGGGTGTCTTCTCTGGTGATGCTCTGCCAGGCCTGTATTGCAGCCATCTTTAGCTCATGCTTGTTTTGGGGGCTAGTCCCCTTCAGTTTTCTCTTCAGCATATATAAGGCATGCTCAATTGGGTTCAGATCGGGTGATTGACTTAGCCATTTTTTAGCTTTGAAAAACTCCATTGTTGCTTTAGTAGTATGTTTAGGATCATTGTCTTGCTGTAGAATGAACCGCTGACCAATGAGTTTTAGACAATAGATGCAGGAGTAGGCTATTCAGCCCTTCGTGCCAGCACCGCCATTCAATGTGATCATGGCTGATCATCCACAATCAGTACCCCGTTTTGAGACATTAGTTTGAACTTGAGCAGATAGGATGTGTCAATACATCTTCAGAATTCATTATGCTACTACCATCAGCAGTTGAATCATCAATGAAGATAAGTGAGCCAGTACCTTCAGCAGCCATACATGCCCAGGCCATAACACCCCCACCACCGTGTTTCACAGATGAGGTGGTATGCTTTGGATCTTGGGCAATTCCTTCTCTCCTCCATACTTTGCTCTTGCAATCACTCTGATACAAGTTAATATTCGTCTCATCTGTCCACAAGACCTTTTTCCAGAACTGTGGTTGCTCTTTTAAGTACTTCTTGGCAAACTGTAACCTGGACATCCTATTTTTGCAGCTAACCAGTGGTTTGCATCTTGCAGTGTAGCCTCTGTATTTCTGTTCATGAAGTCTTCTGCGGACAGTGGTCATTGACAAATCCACACCCGACTCCTGAAGAGTGTTTCTGACCTGTCGGACAGGTGTTTGGGGATTTTTCTTTATTATAGAGAGAATTCTTCTGTCATCAGTCGTGGAGGTCTTCCTTGGCCTGCCAGTCCCTTTGCGATTAGTAAGCTCACCAGTGCTCTCTTTATTCTTAATGATGTTCCAAACAGTTGATTCGGTAAGCCTAAGGTTTGGTTGATGTCTCTAACAGTTTTATTCTTGTTTCTCAGTCTCATAATGGCTTCTTTGACTTTCATTGGCACAACTTTGGTCCTCATGTTGATAAACAGCAATAAAAGTTTCCAAAGGTGATGGAAAGACTGGAGGAAAGACTAGGTGCTGAGAGCTCTCTTATACCTGCATTAAGGAGGCAATTAAACACTACTAAGCAATTACAAACTCCTGTGAAGCCATGTGTCCCAAACATTATGGTGCCCTGAAATGGGGGGGACTAAGTATAAACACTGCTGTAATTTCTACATGAAGCCAAAATATATAAGAATGGCCTTTATTAAAATCTAAAAATGTGCACTTTAACCACATGTGATTTTTTCCAATTATAAATCTCAAATTGTGGTGTACAGAGGCAAATAAATAAATGATGGGTCTTTGTCCCAAACATTATGGAGGGCACTGTATGTAATGAGTCATACTGGTGTATGGAACAAGCTGCTGGAGGAGGCGGTTGAGGCAGGGACTATTGCAACGTTTAAGAAACATTTGGACAGGTACATGGATAGGGCAGCTTTGGAGGGATATGGGCCAAACGCAGGCAGGTAGGACAAGTGTAGATGTTGGCCAGTATGGGAAAGTTGGGCCAAAGGGCCTGTTTCCACACTGCATGACTCTAGGAGCAAACAACTGGAAGCCTGCAAATACTTTTAAAGTTTGGTACTACTGACTTCTCTTTAGTTAACCATACATGATGGGTCAATAGACAATGGAGTAGGAGTAGGCCATTCGGCCCTTCGAGCCAGCACCGTCATTCAATGTGATCATGGCTGATCATCCCCGATCAGTACCCCGTTCCTGCCCTCTCCCCATATCCCCTGACTCCGCTATCCTTAAGAGCTCTATCTAACTCTCTCTTGAAAGCATCCAGAGAACCGGCCTCCACCGCCCTCTGAGACAGAGAATTCCACAGATTCACAATAGGCAATAGGTGCAGAAGTAGGCCATTCGGCCCTTCGAGCCAGCACCGCCATTCAATGTGATCATGGCTGATCATCCCCAATCAGTACCCCGTTCCTGCCTTCTCCCATATCTCTATCTCTCTGGGTGAAAACGTTTTTCCTCATCTCCATTCTAAGTGGCCCACCTCTTATTCTTAAACTGTGGCCCGTGGTTCTGGACTCCCCCAACATTGGGAACATGTTTCCTGCCTCTAGCGTGTCCAAACCCTTAATAATCTTATATGTTTCAATAATATTCCCTCTCATCCTTCTAAACTCCAGAGTATACAAGCCCAGTCGCTCCATTCTTTCAACATATGACAGTCCCGCCATCCCGGGAATTAACCGCGCAATGTATTTGTTTTGCACTTTATTGGACTGAATCCATTCTGCATAACCCAATAAATCTTAAACGTCTGCCATTGCCTCAATTCGCCGATTCCTTAATCTAATTTGCCAGTTTACTGTGGCGAGCATTGCTTTAAAACCTCATGACAGTTCATTTACTTGATTCATTGATTTTTTTAATTTCATGATTAAGTACTATACTTTATAATTGAAAGATTAAACCTTGCTATTAATCATGATTTTTACCTAATCTAACGCTAGATAACAATTAGGTCTTTCTTCCATAATTAGGACTTAATTTTCATTAATCACAGATAGGTTGTCTTTCGCAGAATTAATCATGATTTTAGAATCACGGTCTCACAGAGTGGAACAGATCCTTCTGCTCCCTGTCATTCATAATGATCCGACATCTGGCTTGTATATTCTGGAATTTAGAAGGATGAGAGGATATCTTATTGAAACATATAAGATTACTAAGGGTTTGGACAAGCTAGAGGTGGGAAACATGTTCCCGATGTTAGGGGAGTCCAGAACCAGGCGCCACAGTTTAAGAATAAGGGGTAAGCCACCTCGAACGGAGATGAGGAAACACTTTTTCACACAGAGAGTTGTGAGTCTGTGGAATTCTCTGCCTCAGAGGGCGGTGGAGGCCGGTTCTCTGGATACTTTCAAGAGAGAGCTAGATAGGGCTCTTAAAGATAGCGGTCAGGGGATATGGGGAGAAGGCAGGAACGGGGTACAGATTGGGCATGATCAGCCATGATCACAGTGAATGGTGATGGTGGCTCGAAGGGCCGAATGATCTACTCCTGCACCCATTGTCTTTTGACACTAAAACAACTTAATCCTCTTCACTTTCGCATTAATAGCCCCCTGATTCTGCACACAGGGCAATTTACACTGGCCAATTAACCTACCTAATTCATTGCAACAAAATGTTTTTAATCACACAAATATTGTATCGAACAAAGGGTATCAAAAGGCCTGATTCGAGTGAACGAGGAGAGGATGTTTCCACTAGTGGGAGAGTCTAGGACCAGAAGTCACACTCAGAATGAAAGGACATTCCTTTAAGAAGGGGATGAGGAGGAATCTCTTTAGTCAGAGGGTGGTGAATCTGTGGAATTAGACAATCGACAATAGGTGCAGGAGTAAGCAATTCGGCCCTTCGAGCCAGCACCGCCATTCAATGTGATCATAGCTGATCATCCCCAATCAGTACCCCGTTCCTGCCTTCTCCCCATATCCCCTGACTCCGCTATCTTTAAGAGCCCTATCTAGCTCTCTCTTGAAAGTATCCAGCGAACCGGTCTCCACCGCCCACTGAGGCAGAGAATTCCAGACTCACAACTTTCTGTAAGAAAAAGTGTTTCCTCATCTCCGTTCTAAATGCCTTGCCCTTTATTCTTAAACTGTGGCCCCTGGTTCTGGGCTCCCCCAACGTTGGGAACATGTTTCCTGCCTCTAGCGTGTCCAAACCCTTAACAATCTTTCGGGTCGAGACCCTTCTTCAGACTGAAGTCTCGACCCGAAATGTCACCTATTCCTTCGCTCCATAGATGCTGCCTCACCCGCTGAGTTTCTCCAGCATTTTCGTCTACCTTCGATTTTTCCAGCATCTGCAGTTTTGTCTTAAAAAGTGCAGTTTAGAGTTTTCTCGCACATAATTCTTAATTGAAATCCAGCACAATGCACTTTGAAATTGTCTCTCTCAAAAAACAATTCCACAATTAGATTCAAGTCTGTCATCAACCCTACTTTAAAAAAATCAATGGCTACTTTAATTTCATTTACTTTAACACAAGACAGTGACAAGTGTGTTTAATTGTTAAATGTACCGACAATGGAACAATGATCGATATGTTTTGCGATCATAAAACTTAATCTTGTGATTAATTGTGACTAAATGTAATCAACTATCTAATTGCGAGCTTGTAATTCTAATGTCTGCATACTTGAATTTCCCCATTTAAAAACAACTAGTATTCTTCACAGAGATTTATAGCGCTTCACGGCACGGAAACAGGCCATTCAGCCCATCTTGTCCATGCCGTCCAAGTTGGTGTGCTGGACTAATCCCATTTGCGTGCATTTGGCCCACAGCCAATATATACCCTTCGTATCCAATATAACAGTCCAATCTCTTAATTGTAATTAATTTTTTATCATGATTAATATAAACACTGTTGGGGCGGCACGGTGGTGCGGCGGTAGAGTTGCTGCCTTACAGCGCCAGGGACCCGTGATCGATCCTGACTACGCGTGCTGTCTGAGTGGAGTTTGTACGTTCTCCCCGTGACCTGCGTGAGTTTGCCCCGGGATCTCCGGTTTCCTCCCACACTCCAAAGATGTGCAGGTTTGTAGACAAATTGGCTTGGTAAAATTGTATATTATCCCTAGTATGTGTAGGATACTGTTAGTCAATAGGTGCAGGAGTAGGCCATTCGGCCCTTCAAGCCAGCACCGCCATTCACTTTGATCATGGCTGATCACAGTGGGCACTGATTGGGGATGATCAGCCTTGATCACATTGCATGGTGGTGCTGGCTCGAAGGGCCGAATGGCCTACTCCTGCACCTATTGTCTATCGTCCACAATCAGTACCCCGTTCCTGCCATCTCACCATATCCCCTGACTCCGCTATATTTAAGAGCCCTATCTAGCTCTCTCTTGAAAGCATTGTACCCGAATCGCTGGTCGGCGTGGACTCGGTGGGCCAAAGGGCCCGTTTCCACGCTGTTTCTCTAAAAATAAACTAAACTATATACATTTTTCAAATCCCACAGTTGACTGTGTTGTGCTTTATAACTTAGGCTTTACTGAGGAATTCCAGGACACAGGCCCAGCATTATCTTATTATGCACCTCACCTCACCTCACCGTGATCATTTTAGGCCCAGGATCCCCCATTCACTTCTCCCATGAACAAACACCTCACCCATATGAATTATTAAAACATCATTTCAAGCAGGAATTAGTTTTTTTGTTTTAAAAAGAAAAAAAGTAAATGCTCTTACCTAAATAATAAATTTATACCAAAGAGGGTGAACATTACTCCAACGTATCCAACAATTCCAGTGGCATAGCTCAGCTTGTAAAGTAGAAGAAACCATTTATAAACCAACCTGCAACCAAAAGAAAACCACAAGCAGTTAAACGATGTGCAAGGCAGGACATCAAACAAAAACAAGTTCAGTCTGAAGAAGGGTCTCGACCTGAAAAGTCGCCTATTCCTTCTCTCCATAGATGCTGCCTCACCCGCTGAGTTTCTCCAGCATTTTTGTCTACCTCAGAAAATCTGATGCGAACAGTGGAGCACAGCAGCTGGTCGAGCTACTGACTCACAGCGCCAGACCCAGGTTCGATCCCGACCACGGGTACTGTCTGTGTGGAGATTAATTTATTGTCACGTGTACCGAGGTTCAGTGAAAAGCTTTTGTTGTGTGTACGTTCTCTCTGTGAACGCATGGGTTTCCTCTGGGTGCTCCGGTTTCCTCCCACATCCCAAAGACGTGCCGAATTTTTGGGTTAATTGGCCAATGTTAATCGCCCCTAATGTGTAGGGAGTGGATACGAAAGTGGGATAACATAGAAGTAGCGGAAACAGGTGATCGATGGTCAGTGCGGACTGACCCGCCTGCACCTACCTGATCTCTAAACACTTCTCATTCCCACAATGACCTTTCTGTCCTAAAGGGCCTGTCCCACTTGGGAGTCATTTGCGAGTCACAAAGATTTTGTACATCCCAAAATCCTGGGGCGCCGCACGCAACCGTGCGTCACTGCCTACGTCACCACGCACGCATCGTGACACGTAAATGATGTCGCGTAAATTACACGCAAATGACGGCCAAGTGGGACAGGCCCTTAAGTCTCCTCCATTGTCAGAGAGAGTGCTGTTTTTTTCCCTTTTTCCTTCCGCCCACAATATTTAATATGTAAAATAATATGCAATTCTGTTCCATTCTGTTTGTAGTCTGTTTGGTTGTTTGTTTGTTTGTCTTTTTACACAAAGTCCGCGAGCATTGCCACTTTTCATTTCACTGCACATCTCGTATGTGTATGTGACGAATAAACTTGACTTGACTTGAACACAAACTTGGGCAGCTTACAGCTCAGTGGTATGAATATTGATTTCTCTCACTTCAAGTAACCCCGGCATTCCCTCTCTCTCCATCCCTCCCCCACCCAAGTCGCACCAGCTTCTCATTTCCGTGATCGGGGCCATAAACCTCCTGTAGTCGCCGCTACGGATGGCCCGATGTACAGGCCCTCTCATCGGGATGATCCAAACTCCGATGTCGGGACGATCGAACACACGCCGCGGTTTGTAGTGCCCGAATCGGCACTTTCCTACCGGAGACCGCGGCTTCAGGATATTATAGGCCACAGGCCGGCGGTCGGAGCTCTTCGCCGGCGATCCCCAGCAAGGGATCCCAGACTCCAGACGGTAAGTACATGCCATGCCCACGGCTAAAAGCTCCGCAAACCACAGCCCCAAGATGCCAAAGTCACCAGGCCAGCGATCGGAGCACTCCTCTCTGGCGACCCCCGGCAATGGTTCGCCCGCTCCGCGATGGAAAAGTCCACGCTGCTCCCGCTGCTGAAGCTCTGGGCCCGACTCTGGGAAAGGCCGCTCCAGTCCAAGCTGTTAGGCCGCTAGAGTGGAGGCGGAGAAGCGACATGGAAAAAGTCGCCTCTCTGCCGAGGGTGACTGAAGAACGGTTTCTTGTGTCTATCTTTTGTGTCCAGCTTTTTGTGTCTATCGTCAGTGTGGACTCAATGGGCTGAAGGGCCGGTTCTTATGCAACACTTCCTTTGACCCACGCATTCGGGAGTGGCCAGGGTCAATTGCCAACAGAGCATTCTGCAAATTGATGCCCTCTGAAATTCAATGTTCAAACAAAACCATCAAAGGGTCAGTAACCGAGGGCGTTATCATTTCATATTGATTGCAGGTGGCATAATGGCACAGTTGGTAGAGCTCCTGCTGCACACAGCCCAAGACAGTGTACAGGACCCTGGTGACAACACACCTGGAGTATTGTGTGCAGTTTTGGTCCCCTAAATTGAGGAAGGACATTCTTGCTATTGAGGGAGTGCAGCGTAGGTTTACAAGGTTAATTCCCGGGATGGCGGGACTGTCATATGGTGAGAGAATGGAGCGGCTGGGCTTGTACACTCTGGAGTTTAGAAGGATGAAAGGGAATCTTATTGAAACATATAAGATTATTAAGGGTTTGGACACGCTAGAGGCAGGAAACATGTTCCCGATGTTGGGGGAGTCCAGAACCAGGGGCCACAGTTTAAGAATAAAGAGTAAGCCATTTAGAACGGAGACGAGAAAACACTTTTTCTCACAGAGAGTGGTGAGTCTGTGGAATTCTCTGCCTCAGAGGGCAGTGAAGTCCGGTTCTCTGGATACTTTTAAGAGAGAGCTAGATAGGGCTCTCACATATAGTGGAGTCATGGGATATGGGGAGAAGGCAGGAATGGGGTACTGATTGGGGATGATCAGCCATGATCACATTGCATGGCGGTGCTGGCTCAAGGGGCCGAATGGCCTACTCCTGCACCTATTGTCTATTGAGACCCAGGTTCAATCCTGATCATGGGATATTGGGTGCTGGAGAACGTGCAAACTCCATGCAGACAGCACCCAATATCCCAAGATGAGGATTGAACCTGGGTCTCGGGCAGTGTGACTACGTGGGTTTCCTCTGGGTGCTCAGGTCTCCTCCCACATCCCAAAGCATTGCGGGTTTGTGGGTTAATTGGGCTTTGTAAACTGCCTCCAGTGTGTAGGGAGTGAGCGCAGAAATAGGCCAACATGGAACTAGTGTGAACGGGCGATCAACAGTCGGCGTTCGTTCGACTCGGTGGGCCGAAGCACGTCGCTAAGCTGTATCTTGCAAGTAATATTCCTAACTGGGGTAGACAAATATGCTGGAGAAACTCAGCGTTGAGGCAGCATCAAGAGAGAGCTAGATAGGGCTCTTAAAGATCAAGGGATATGGGGAGAAGGCAGGAACGGGGTACTGATTGTGGATGATCAGCCATGATCACAATGAAAGGCGGTGCTGGCTCGAATGGCCAACTGGCCTACTCCTGCACCTCGTCTAATGTTATAGCCAAGAAAACACACCATGGCCCCAACTTCCTCAGATGACTAAAGTTGGCATTTTTCCAACAGCACTTGCCAACTTCTACAGATTCACCTTAGAAAGCACACTATCAAGATGCTGCACAGCTTGGTTTGGGAACACCTCTGCCCTCAGGAAAGCAGCCAACATCAACAAGGGCCACTCGCACCCTGGTCATTGCCTTCTCTCCCTTCAGCCAGAAGACACAAAAGCACATACCACCAGATTCAGGGGGTTTCTTACACCTGCCAGGCTTTGTCCTACCACTCTCTCTTCCAGCTTTCTCTCTTCTCCCCCCCTACAATCAGCCTGAAGGGTCCCAACCCAAAACATCACGGTCACAGTGGCGCAGCGGTAGAGTTGCTGCCTTACAGCGAATGCAGCGCTGGAGACCCGGGTTCGATCCCGACTTCGGGTGCTGTCTGTACGGAGTTTGTACGTTCTCCCCGTGACCTGCATGAGTTTTCCCAGAGATCTTTGGTTTCCTCCCACAGGCCAAAGATGTGCAGGTTAATTGGTTTGGTGTAAATGTAAACATTTCCCCAGTGGGTGTAGGATAGTGTTAATGTGCGGGGATCGCTGGTTGGCGCAGATCCGGTGGGCTGAAGGGCCTGTTTGAATGGAGCGGCTGAGCTTGCACACTCTGGAATTTAGAAGATTGAGAGGGGATCTTGTTGAAACGTATAAGATTGTTAGGGGTTTGGACACGCTAGAGGCAGGAAACTTCCCGATGTCGGGGGAATCCAGAACCAGGGGCCACAGTTTAAGAATAAGGGGTAAGCCATTTAGAACGGAGACAAGGAAACACTTTTTCTCACAGAGTTGTGAGTCTGTGGAATTCTCTGCCTCAGAGGCCGGTTCTCTGGATATTTGGCAAGAGAGAGTTAGATAGGGCTCTTAAAGATAGCGGAGTCAGGGGATATGGGGAGAAGGCAGGAACGGGGTACTGATTGGGGATGATCGCATTGATTGGCGGTGCTGGCTCGAAGGGCCGAATGGCCTACACCTGCACCGATTGTCTATTGTTTCCACGCCGGGTCTCTAAAAATATAATTAAATCACCCATCCATTTTCTCCCGGAGTCCTGCACGAGTCGCTGGGTTACTCCAGCACTTTGTCTTTTTTTAAATTTTTATTGTAAACCAGCATCAGCGCTTCCTTGTTTCTACATTACCTGGGTGTCGTTCTCTCCAGTGGCTTCCGTGTGGCTCGGAACGTAATAAAGGCCGTGATAACCGTAAACAGTACCCAGATCACCAGGAACCTCCACCAATGCAGCTTGGCTGTGAAATAGATCGGCACGACCCACATCTGGAACAGTGTCACCATCTGCAGGAGATCAGAGACAGGTTTAGCATCACGCTCTTGATACAACTTACCACCGGGTGGCGCCGTCAGCAATGGCAGCCTCGCCTACAGTCTGTCTGTCCTTTTCGTCTTTTTTTGTTGTTATTTTTAGTGTGTTTTAAAATTTGTGTTAATATTCTCTGGTTTGTTTTATGTGGGGGGTGGGGGTAAACTTTTTTCCGGTCTCTTACCTTGCCGGAGATGCGATTGTTTTCCGGTTCGTATCTCCGGTCGCTCTGCGGCCTAACATCGTGGTTGGAGGCCTTGCTTGAGACTGACTTTGAGCCCCACCGCGGGGCCGTGGACTTACCATCGGAGCCGATCCCTTGCCTGGGATCGAAGCCTACGGACTTTAACATCAAGGAGCTCGCAGTCGTCGGGAAGTTCAAAAAGCTGCACGACGTTCGACAAGCCCCGACCCCGGGTAGATCGCCCAGCTCGGGGGAGCTGAGATTTCCCCCCCCCCCCTCCTGATGCAGGAGCTTGATCGCCCCGACGAGGAGGCCCACCACCAGCTACCGGAGTAAGATCGTCCCGTCAACGGAAGGCTCAAGGCCCCCGACCGCAGGAGGACAAAGGGAGAGATTGAACTTTATTTTGCCTTCCATCACAGTGAGGAATGTGGAGGAGTCACTGTTGTGGATGTCCATGTTAAAATGTATTTTGTGTGTCCTGTTGATCTTTATTGTATGACTGGATGGCAAATCAAATTCCTCGTATGTTGCAATACATACTTGGCTAATAAAGTCTGATTATGGTCATAAACACAATGCTCAGCATTTAGGAGTCAGTGTTATGGTATGGTACTTAACTTGTCGCTTGAACCGAGGTACAGTGATATTCATTTTGTACACAGCTCAGTACATGTATGAAGGAAGTGCAGATGCGGTTTAAAGCGATAATGCTGGAGTAACTCAGTGGGACAGGCAGCATCCCTGGAGAGAAGGTATGGGTGACGTTTCGGGCTCGACCCGAAATGTCACCCATTCCTTCTCTCCAGAGTTTGTGTCTAACTTCAATACAAGTATCTCTATACATAAGCACTTAGATGCATATTAATGTCTCAGATGCCGAAAAATTGTACAGCAATTTTATAGTGGTACACTGAGTCAGCAGAAAGAGAGTCTCCAGATTGGCACCATTTCCAAGTCCCAGTTGTTGTAGTGCGGGTATCTTGATCTGAATGTGAAGGTCTGTGACATCGCAGGGTCGGCCTGGCCAAGCGTACATAAGACACACCAGTTCACAGACCTTGTAAACCTATGCTGCACTCCCTCAATAGCAAGAGGGAGTGCAGCGTAGGCTCACCAGGTTAATTCCCGGGAAGGCGGGACTGTCATGTGCTGAGAGAATGGAGCGGCTGGGCTTGTATACATTGGAGTTTAGACGGATGAGAGGGGATCTTATTGAAACATATAAGATTATTAAGGGTTTGGACACGCTAGAGGTAGGAAACATGTTCCCGATGTTGAGTGAGCGCCGAACCAGGGGCCACAGTTTAAGAATAAAGGGTAAGCCATTTAGAATGGAGATGAGGAAAAACTTTTTCCACACAGAGTTGCGAGTCTGTGGAATTCTTTGCCTCAGGAGGCGGTGGAGGCCGGTTCTCTGGATACCTTCAAGAGAGAGTTAGATAGGGCTCTTAAAGATAGCGGAGTCAGGGGATATGGGGAGAAGGCAGGAACGGGGTACTGATTGTGGATGATCAGCCATGATCACATTGAATGGCGGTGCTGTCTCGAAGAGCCGAATGGCCTACTCCTGCACCTATTGTCTAGGGGGAGAAAAAAAAATCATTGGAGTGGGAGAAACTTTGACGTCTCTTGAGGATTGAGAATAAACATCTGGTTCCCTCGCTCCATCACTCTATCTTCAACCTTGTTTCCTAATTTGTGCCTCACGGGACCAAGGCTCCAGAGATTGCCGTTACCATTGACGTGTACTTTCTAATCAAAGGAAACCTCAGCAGCACTGGCTCTATCTATAAAGGCCCTGGAAGAACCATCTTTCCAGGTTCAATCCTATATACGTCCCATCTATCCTTCACACTGGAAGGTTTTCTTTAAATTAAGTTGTAGCCCGGTCGATCAGTCTAATCGAGTCTAACAGGGGACCGAGGATCTAGTGGGAGGGAGGAACTGAAGGGAATCCACTGTAGTCAGGAAATGGTGTTAGGTAAACTGTTGGGACTGAAGGCAGATAAATCCCCAGGGCCTGATGGTCTGCATCCCAGAGTACTCAAGGAGGTGGCCTTAGAAATCGTGGAGGCATTGGTGGTCATTTTCCGAAGATCTCTCGACTCTGGATCAGTTCCTGTGGACTGGAGGGTAGCCAATGTAACCTCGCTTTTTTAGAAAAGAGGGAGAGAGAAAACGGGGAATTATAGACCAGCGAGCCTTATATCGGTAGTGGGGAAGATGCTTGAGTCGATTGTTAAAGTTGTTATAGCAGCGCATTTGGAAAGCAGTAACAGGATCGGTCAAAGTCAGCATGGATTTATGAAGGGGAAATCATGCTTCATTAACCTTCTGAGATTTTTTGAGGATGTAACAAGTAGAATGGATAAGGAAGAGCCAGTGGATGAGGTGTATCTGGACTTTCAAAAAGCCTTTGACAAGGTCCCACACAAGAGATTAGTGTGCAAAATTAGAGCACATGGTCGTATTGGGGGTAGGGTATTGACATGGATAGAGAACTGGTTGGCAGACAGGAAGCAAAGAGTAGGAATTAACGGGCCCTTTTCAGAATGGGAGGCAGTGACTAGTGGGGTGCCGCCATGCTCGGTGCTGGGACCCCAGTTATTAACAATATATATTAATGATTTAGACGAGGGAATTAAATGTGCCATCTCCAAGTTTGCGGATGACACAAAGCTGTGGCAGCGTGAGCCATTTGGCCCTTCGAGCCAGCACCGCTATTCAATATGATCATGGCTGATCATCCAAAATCAGTACCCCGTTCCTGTTTTTTCCCCATATCCCTTGATTCCTTTAGCCTTAAGAGCTAAACCTCTCTCTTGAAAACATCCAGTGAATTGGCCTCCACTGCCTTCTGTGCGTCCCCCCCTGCACTGTTTTAATCAAGACTCCAACACCTGCAGTCTCTTGTTCCTCTGGTTTCTGTTCATCTAGTCATTGCTTTCTTTAAATCATCTTAAACTCAAATCAACGTCCACCCTTTAATCTTCTGCACCACAGGAAATAAGCCTTTGCACAACCTGTAGTTTAACCTTTTAAATGATATTTTGGTGCATTTAGTTTCTTTTAGTTCAGTTTAGATATACAGCGTGGAAACCAGAGACGTGCAGTCAGGGGAGGCAGAGCTTCACCTGTCATATTCCCAATGAAAATAGCTGTTAAGAAAAGTAAAGAAAAATAAAATAAAATAAATATAAAGATTTCTCCACTGATCTGTTATAAATGTCATTTCTATATGAATCTAATCATTTTTTATAGTCAAAATCACAAAATTTTCACAGCTCCGCTGCAAATACATGGAGAAATGAGAGGTGAGGCAGCGATGAGCTGAGCCTCCCCTCTGATTGCGCAATCCCTCAGAAACTGGATGGAGCGCGGGCAATAAGCGTGTGCCTGTTACCATCTCTATGTATGTCACCAAAGTAATGTGTGTAAACCCCTTCATTACATGTCCTTACCGTCCATTGTCCAGGTAACGTATTTCACAGATAAAGATATTATATTTGTGCTCGCTGGTCTCACATAAAACTGCATTGAAAAAGCTCCAGGGGAGGCAGCGATCACATCTGCCTCACAAGGGGGTGTGTCTTGAGCCTAGTGGAGGAAGAGCGAGCGTCAATTACGTCGGCCCAGCCCACGTAATTGACGCTACCTCACTCTCCCTCCACGTTAGCGAGCTTCAGCAGCGCCGGCGCTGACCAAAGATCATGGAGTGGAACAAGATACGCCACTTGGGAAGGTAGACTTTGTTGGTACATTAGAAAGTTATTAGATTTTTTAAAAATAGATCTATACTTATCACAATAATAGTCATCAATTTACTTCTGTACATTTTTGTTTAGTTCATGTAAGGCTGGTGTCTCCAAAATATAGCCCTCGGGACACATCATTACCTGATTTTTCAAACTCAGACTCGAGTCGGGGAGCACAGTGACCCGGGGCTGCTCTTAATGTTGTTACCGGTTAGATCCCTCGAATTGTCAGAGCCGAGACATCACTGGGCCGCCGTGAAGAAGGGTGCAATGGTGCGGTGGGGGGGGTTCGGCGGTGGTCAGAATGGGACGGCTGCGGGTTATAACGTGCCATTGTTCCTCTCTCCCTTCTCTCTCTCTCTCTCTCTCTCTCTCTCTCTCATTTTCTCTCCTCTCTCCCCATTCTCTCTTCCCTCCTCTATCTCTCTCCCTCCCTTTCTCTCTCCCTCCATTCTCCCTCTCTCCCTTCTCTCTCTCTCCTTCCCTTCCCTCTCTCTCTCCCTCCCTTCTCTCTCTCCCTCTCCCTTCTCTCTCTCTCCCTCCCCTTCTCTATCCCTCCATCCCAGCCACGGCTCCACCCCTCTCTCTCCTCGGAGAGACGCGGTGATCAATACAGGGAGGGCCGGGCCGGGCCACTGATACTAGCCAGTGCCTCCCCAGCCATTGACCTCACCGCACGTCACTGGTGGAAACAGGCCCTTCGGCCCACCATCCGCACCGACCAGCGATCCCCACACACTAACACTATCCTACACACACACACACACCAGGGACAATTTTACATTTATACCAAGCAATTAGCCGGTACGTCTTTGGAGTGTGGGAAGAAACCAAAGATCTCGGAGAAAACCCACGCAGTTCACAGGGAGAACATACAAACTCTGTACAGACAGCAGCTGTAGTCTTTTCGAAAGCTTTTCACTGTAACATAGAAACATAGAATTTAGGTGCAGGAGTAGGCCATTCGGCCCTTCGAGCCTGCACCGCCATTCAATATGATCATGGCTGATCATCCAACTCAGTATCCCGTACCTGCCTTCTCTCCATACCCTCTGATCCCCTTAGCCACAAGGGCCACATCTAACTCCCTCTTAAATATAGCCAATGAACTGGCCTCGACTACCCTCTGTGGCAGAGAGTTCCAGAGATTCACCACTCTCTGTGTGAAAAAAGTTCTTCTCATCTCGGTTTTAAAGGATTTCCCCCTTATCCTTAAGCTGTGACCCCTTGTCCTGGACTTCCCCAACATCGGGAGCAATCTTCCTGCATCTAGCCTGTCCAACCCCTTAAGAATTTTATAAGTTTCTATAAGATCCCCCCTCAATCTTCTAAATTCTAGCGAGTACAAGCCGAGTCTATCCACTGCCTTCATATGAAAGTCCTGCCATCCCAGGAATCAGTCTGGTGAACCTTCTCTGTACCTTCTCTGTACTCCCTCTATGGCAAGAATGTCTTTCCTCAGATTAGGAGACCAAAACTGTACGCAATACTCCAGGTGTGGTCTCACCAAGACCCTGTACAACTGTAGTAGAACCTCCCTGCTCTTGTACTCAAATCCTTTTGCTATGAATGCTAACATACCATTCACCATTTTGCTAGACTGTAATTTGGTGCACGTGACAATAAACTAAACTGTTAACTGTAGTCAGGACCGAACCCAGGTTTCGGATGGTTTAAGGCAGCAACTCTGTGCCACACACTTGCGCTTCACCTCCTCCCAAGGAGAGGATCTACTCCCCAAGGCACAGACTGAAGCAGAAAATGAGATATGAATCCACACTTACGTTGTAGGATTTGGTGTGCCTTTGCTTCCACTGGACTAGGAGAATCTGTGCCACTACCAGGGTAACGATGAGAATGAGCACCATCTCGGCGTGCATGGCCTCGTGCCCGCGGTGCTTGGCATGCATCCGCGCATGCTCCACCCTGAAACAAAGCACAGCGCTGTAAACAGGGACACACGCCCATTCAGCCCCTCAAGCCTGCCTTTCCTTCTAATCAATCTGTGCCGTAACTCCGTGAACACGCCTTGGTTCCTTAACCCTTTAACTTTTCCCCATGTTAATCGTAAGAGAAAATATTGAAAATACTCAACAGTTGGTGGCATTAGACTGCAAATTAAACATGTATCTGTTTAGAAGTTTCATTTTGCTTCCACAATTCTCTGACAACGTTTTGTTAATATATCAAATTCAATCATAGACAATAGGTACAGGAGTAGGCCATTCGGCCCTTCGAGCCAGCACCGCCATTCAATGTGATCATGGCTGATCATCCCCAATCAGTACCCCGTTCCTGCCTTCTCCCCATATCCCCTGACTCCGCTATTTTTAAGAGCCCTATCTAGCTCTCTCTTGAAAGCATTCAGAGAACCGGCCCCCACCGCCCTCTGAGGCAGAGAATACCACACTCACCACTCTCTATGAGAAAAATTAGAAATTCCTCCTCATCTCCTTTCTAATGGTTTTTTTCTGAGGCTGTGCCCTCTAGTCTGTCGCTGGTACATCCTTCCTCAGATACGGGGCCCAAAATTGCTCACAATACTCCAAATGTGGTCTCACCATGTATACTATGATTTGACTGGATGTAGACAATATCTGCAGGAGTAAGCCATTCGACCCTCTCAAGCCAATTCAATGTGATAGCAAACAAACAAGGTTTATCACTGCATGCTGGTGTCAGTGACAATTCATTCATTCATTCATTAATCTACCAATGCTAGACTGGGTGACTTCTGTAGAGCACCTACACTCAGTCCATCAGAATGACCCCACATTTATAACCCTTGACACTCTGACACCATCTTTCTGTGGCCTCCTGCCCAATGCAAGTTCAGGAAACATGACGGTGGGTGGCACAGCTGCTAGAGTCACTGCCTCAAGAGCGCCAGAGACTCGGGCTCAATCCAGACCTTGGGTGCTGTCTGGGTGTGGTTTGCACGTTTTCCCTGGGAGCAGGATTGAACCCTGGTCTCTGGCACCGAGGCAGCAGCTCTACCCACTGTGCCTGCGCTGCGATAAGTCCACCCATCGCCCGCTTCCACCTGCTCTGCCGCAACTAAATAGTTCCTTTCTTCAGTTCTGATAAAGGATCTCGCGGCCAAAACATGACCTGATGCTCTTTCCACAAACACTGCCTCACCTGCAGCCGAGGCAGGCACGGTGGGGCAGTGGCAGGGTTGCTGCCTTACAGCGCCAGAGACCCGGGTTCTATCCTGGTTACGGGTGGTCTGTGAGGAGTTTGTACCTTCTTCCTTCATTGAATGGCGGTGCTGGCTCAAAGGGCCTACTCCTGCATCTATTGAGTTCTTCCAGCATTTCCAGTTTCAGGTCACGCTATCTCCCTGACAAAGATCCATCTATAAACTACTTCACAGTTATTTAAATACATTAAAAGTTTTACTCTCCTGCCCAATCCCATTGGAACATTTGGGAGACCAATAACTTCAGCTTTATTTAATGTACGAGCAGTACTTTACATTAACAAACCTCTCAATTTGGATTCCCAGGAATATAAACAACTTTATCTTTACCTTATCAAAGCACAATTTTTCCTTATCACAAATCATAGGAACAGAAATAGACCATTCAGCCCTTCGAGTCTACTCCGCCATTTAATCACGGCTGATCTATCTTTCTCTCTCAACCCCATTTTCCCTGCAACCTTTGACAATAGACAATAGCTGCAGGATTGGCCATTCGGCCCTTCAAGCCAGCACCGCCATTCAATGTGATTATGGCTGATCATCCACAATCCGTACCCTGTTCCTGCCCTCTCCCCATATCCCCTGACTCCGTTATCTTCAAGAACCCTATCTAGCTCTCTCTTGAAAGTATCCAGAGAACCGGCCTCCACCGCCCTCTGAGGCAGAGAATTCTAGAGACTAACAACTCTCTGTGTGAAAAAGTGTTTCCTCATCTCCGTTCTAAATGGCTTACCCCTTATTCTTAAACTGTGACCCCTGGTTCTGGACTCCCCCAACATTGGGAACCCCCTACAAGCTCCTAGCTTCAGCTCTGGAATCATCCTTGTCAATTTTTTCGCACCTCCTCCAGTGCCTCTATCTCCTACCTTACTGCGCACGTGTCTCACCTCCATCTTTCTTCTGGTGACAGGCCTGTTAGGTCAATCTGAAAGAGATAGGGAAAAGCATGAAGAGGTGAAGGTTACACGAAGAACAGCAGATGGTGGAATTTTGTGCAAAAATAAGGGACAGTCGACATTTTGGGTTGGGAACTCGAGGGTCAACATTAAAAAGCAATGTTGCAATGTTGGGTAGACAAAAATGCTGGAGAAACTCAGCGGGTGAGGCAGCATCTATGGAGAGAAGGAATAGGCGACATTTCGGGTCAAGACCCAAAGGGTGTACCTTCGATTTTTCCAGCATCTGCAGTTCTTTCTTAAACACTTAAGGGTCTCGATCCGAAACGTCGCCTATTTCCTTCACTCCATGCCTCACCCGCTGTGTTTCTCCAGCATTTTTGTCTACCTTCGATTTTCCAGAATCTGCAGTTCCTTCTTAAACATGAATGATTCCCAAATTGTTTTTGTTTTAGTTTAGTTTTTTACTTATTATATTATTTGAAAAGTACTATGTATACATACACTGTTGTGCTGCAGCAAGTAAGAATTTAATTGTTCTGTCTGGGACATGTGAGTGTGATGCCACAGCTCCTCCTCCCCCCCCCCCACAAACGCACGTTGGGGAAACAGACCCAACGGGTCTGCACTTGGTCTAGTCTGACAATAAAACTCTCTTGATTCAACCTGTACTGAGGTGCAGTGAAACGCTGTTTTTGCATTACATCCAATCAGATCAGCTAATACTATACATAAATACAATCAAGGTCATAGGTGATAGGAGTAGAGTTATTTCTTAAACACTTAATCCTTAATACATTTAGATTGATTACAGTTTTGAAATTATTAATTTAAGTGTGTTTAGAACTCATCCTCTTTCAAACATCTTCACCCAGGCACCACTCTGGACAAGACGTGGGCCAATACCCTCATGTAGTGGGATGGAATTAAATGCAAGAGGTGACATTCTAGCCAGATGGTAAAATGGTCACATTATTCCAACAGAGAGTTCAGTGAGCCTTAGTCCAAGCAAATCATGAATAGAGAAAAGCTAAACACAAAATGCTGGAGTAACTCAGTGAGTCAGGCAGCATCTCTGGAGAACATGGATAGGTGATGTTTCACAGAGTGCTGGAGTACCTCAGTGGGTCAGGTAGCATTTCTGGAGAACATGGATTGATGATGTTTCAGGTCAGAACCAATCAGAAGGGTTCCGATCTGAAATTTCACCCGTCCTTTTTCTCCAGAGATGCTGCCCGACCCACTGAGTTACTCCAGCATTTTGTGTCTATCCGGTATAAACCAGCATCTGCAGTTCCTTGCTATGCATAAATAGACAAACATTATCTATGTATCTATGTTTCAAACCAGTTAGTAATTGAAGTTCTATTTATGGCATCCGTCTATGAATGTTATGGGTCTCTATTTTTGCTTACAGAACAACAATCACTATATAAAATTGATTAACTGCTCACAATGCCCTTTGAGACAGTCAGAAAGAGTTGACAACTTGTTCAAAAGGGAACTGCAGATGCTGGAATATCGAAGGTACACACAATTGCTGGGGAAACTCAGCGGGTGCAGCAGCATCTATGGAGCGAAGGAAATAGGCGACGTTTCGGGCCGAAACCCTTCTTCAGGCTAGAGTTGACAACTTGTAACATACAGCTCACACTGCCCACACAGAGCTCAGCAGTGTTCCTTATATAATTAGTCATTGGACCAGCACCCATTGGCATGGACTGAAGACCTGGGGATTATAGTTTAAATTCTAACATGGCAATTGAGGTAATCAAATTAAAAATAAATATATAGAATAAAAAGCTTGACTTGAAGCATGACAATGCGACTCGTAGGCTGTTGTTAAAAACTCAAATGGTTCACTGATATTTCTTAGGAAACGAAAAATCAACTATCCTTCCCCAACCTGTGCTAGACTTTCAACAGTCAATAGACAATAGGTGCAGGAGTAGGCCATTCGGCCCTTCGAGCCAGCACCCCCATTCAATGTGATCATGGCTGACCATCCCCAATCAGTACCCCATTCCTGCCTTCAACCCATATCCCCCGACTCCGCTATTTTTAAGAGCCCGATCTAGCTCTCTCTTGAAAGTCCTCTGAAGTGACCCAGCAAGGTGACTCATTCAAGGTCAATGATCATCAGGCTTATCAGTGACTCCTTTGCAAGGCACCACAATTCACACATGCAGTGGATCAGATTCAGTGGCACTGGTCGAAGGTCAAAATGAATTTCCAAATAGTGCATTAGGGAGATTGAGATGGGTGCATTAATTCAATCAAGGTGCTCTCTCTGTGAATATGACATTAATTCGAACAGTGCTTTAGTGTCTTAAGGGCCTGTCCCACTTAGCGATTTTGCCGGCATCTTATCAGTGTCGCCAAAAGATTTTGAACATTTCAAAATCCAGCGGCGGCAAAAAAATGTTGCGTCACTTGAGAAAACACAGCGCGGCATACGTCATCACGCCGCGTATTTTCTGGTGACCTAATATGTCAGTCAATGATGCCGGCAGTCGCCAAAAAAAATCGCCCAGTGGGACAGGCCCATTACTACTATAGATACTAGGTTCTGGCCAACTGAACACACTCAATCCACACCCATAGATGGCACAGCGACAGAGACCTGGGTTCGATCCCGACCATGGGTGCTGTCTGTGCGGAGTTTGTACGTTCTCCCCGTGACCTGCGTGGGTTTCCACCGAGACCTTCGGTTTCATCCCACACTCCAAAGACGTACAGGTTTGTAGGTTAATTGGCTGGGGTTTGTATACGTGGTATAAGAATAAATTGTCCCTAGTGTGTGTAGGCTTGTGTTAATGTGTGGGGATCACTGATTGGTGCAGACTCGGTGGGCCGAAGGGCCTGTTTCCACGCTGTATCTCTAAAACTAAAATCGTTCTGATCCGGAGACAACTACGTCAACAATTACAACCAGGCAAAAATTTATGGTTGAGCAATTAGCCCGAAGCAGGGATGCAAATCACCAAGTACGATTAACAACAGAGAACAATAGGAAAACTAATTAGCTTTTCCCTTTATTAATATCCTGGCTGACTGGTACTGAGCCCCAGTCCATAACAAGCACTGACTTCTCCACCCATCGAAGGGAGCTAATATCAAAGACCCAAGCCGTCCTGGCCATGCTCTTATCTTGCTGCTACCATCGTATTGGAGGGAGTGTCACATTCACTTCTTCCTTCGTGTGGCGTGCACAGCCTAAAGTTGTTGGACAACTTGTTCTATTTCATCTTCCGGTTGTGCACGTTGAGTTGATTGCATTAGTCAAAACAGTGAAAGATGCAATCTTCCACACCTTGAATGGAATTCAATCTACCTAATGCAAGACACTATTTAGAGGTTCATTTTGAGCTTAAATCACTGAAACTGATCCACTATATGGGTGAATGATGGCACATTAAAGGTGTCACAATAAGTCTAAGAACCATAACCACCAGGATCAAGAGCAGACCTTGCACTACTATGTTTGCGCTACATACTAATTTCTTGTTAAAGGGATACAGCATGGAAACAGGCCCTTCAGCCCACAGACTCCACGCCGACCACCCGTTCACACTAGTTATCCCACTTTCTCATCCACTCCCTACACAGTTGGGGCAATTTACACAGGCCAATTAACCTACAAACTCGCACAGATTTACGGAAAGTGGGAGGAAACCAGAGCATCCGTAGGAAACCCGTGAGGTCACAGGGAGAACATGCAAACTCCACACTTGGTCGAACCAGTGTCCTTGGCACTGTGAGGCAGCAGCTCTATCCACTGTGCAACTTTTACACTATCATTGTCTAGTTTACTGAGAATAACAAATAATTTATTATACGTTATTGCCATTATTGTTGCATTTAATTACAGGCTAGATGCAGGAAAAATGTTCCCCATTGTAGACAGAAAATGCTGGAGTAACTCAACGGGTGAGGCAACATCTCTGGAGAGACGGAATGGGTGACATTTCGGGTCGACAGCCTTCTTCAGACTGATGTCAGGGGAGGGCTGGGTCAAAGATAGAATGAAGTCGGAGACAGTACGACTAGTGGGAGAACTGGGATGGGGAAGGGGATGGAGAGAGAGAGAAAGCAAGGGCTATCTGAAGTTAGAGAAGTCAATGTTCATACCGCTGGGGTATAGATTTCTCAAGCGAAATGCGAGGTGCTGTCCCTCCAATTTGCGCAGGGCCTCACTCTGACAATGGAGGAGGCCCAGGACAGAAAGGTCAGATGTTCCCCATGTTGTGGTAGTCCAGAACCAGAGTTCACAGTTTAAGAATAAGGAGCCGGCCATTTAGGACAGAGATGAGGAAAAACATTTTCACCCAGGGAGTTGTGAATCTGTGGAATTCTCTGCCACAGAAGGCAGTGGAGACCGATTCACTGGATGTTTTCAAGAGAGAGCTAGATTTAGCTCATGGGGCTAACGGAATCAAGGGATATGGGTAGAAAGCAGGAACTGGGTGCTGATTTTGGATGATCAGTCATGATCATATTGAATGGCGGTGCTGGTTCGAATGGCCTACTCCTGCACCTATTTTTCCATGTTTCTAATGATCATAAACATACACCAAATAAGAATGTCATCGTTCCACTTCATAATCAGGTACATGTGTCAAAAAAAACCTCACTGTCGGATCCTCTCTTTAACGACTACAACACTTTATAAAAGACCTAAATTGCTACAAAAGGAGGAGCGGTGTTGAAGAGCAAGAGGTAAGCGATGCCACACAATCATAGTTAGGAATTTTAACAGGGGTTCTTTCGAAGAGAGGAGTGAAACAAGACTCCCCGCCGCCGGCCAGGGCAGCGGCCGGGCTCGGGCTACAGACTGGAGGCGGGTTCCCCAGCAGTGTGTGCGGGGACGGCGATGGTCATGAATGGGAGCGGGGTCCCCGGCGGTGCTGGGCACGGGGTAGGCGGCTCCGGGACGCTGTGGCAGCAGCTGGCCCCGCTTCAGCAGGACCGGTTCCCCGGGGAGGGGGAGGGGGAGACTGTGCCAGCGCGGCCCGGTTCAGCGGGCGGGGGACGGGAGAAGGACGAGGGACGGTGGTGGTGGGGGGGCTCCGGGACGCTGTGGCAGCAGCTGCAACCGCTTCAGCAGGACCGGTTCCCCCGGGCAGGAGAGGAGAGGAGAGAAGGAGCGGGTCCCCCCGCCGGACCCAAGGCCGTGGCTGCCAGCGCGGCCCTGGGACCGGGCACTCGCCGCCCGCGGGGGGCAGGGAGGGCAGGGAGGGAGGGAGAGGCCGGTCAGGCGCTGCGCTCACCAGCTCCTCGTCGTCCGCCTCCCGGCCGTGCCGATGGTCTCCGTGCGGCCTGGGCGCCTCCACTTCCAACACCGCCGCCATCTTTAGCCTGGTAACCAACAACGCCGCGCCCCGTTGGCTGCGCGCGTCCCGGCCAATCGGCCGCCAGCTTGCTGCCGGGTCCCGCGGGCGGCGTGACGTGAGAGGGCGACGTGGCGGGCGGCGTGACGTGAGCGGGCGACGTGGCGGGCGGCGTGACGTCAGCGGCTGCGTGACGTCACCGACTGTGTGATGTCAGTGGGCTGCGTCACGTGACGGCCCCTCTTGGACAACTTGGACAAAGTCTTCTTATCTTGCATTGCTTGCTGCAGCACAACAGAATAATTTAGGCATAAATGCATATCAGATCACATCAGTGTGACCATATACAATAGAATGGCGCAATGGGCTAAGTGTTCGGCTGGCAACCTGAAGGTGGCCGGTTCGAATCCTGCTTGGTTGGAGTGTGTACTGTCGTTGTGTCCTTGGGCATATACACAAATAAATACACAGGTAAAGTTCAATATGCTGTTATAGTTCATAGTTTGAAGTTGTGTTTAATAGTCTGATGGCTGTGGGGAAGTAGCTGTTCCTGAACCTGGATGTTCCAGATTGCAGACTCCTGTACCTTCTACCTGAAGGGAGTTGGGAGATACACAAAATTGCTGGGGAAACTCAGCGGGTGCAGCAGCATCTATGGAGCGAAGGAAATAGACGACGTTTCGGGCCGAAACCCTTCTTCAGACGTCGAAACGTCGCCTATTTCCTTCGCTCCATAGATGCTGCTGCACCCGCTGAGTTTCCCCAGCAATTTTGTGTACCTTCGATATTCCAGCATCTGCAGTTCCCTTTTGAACAAGGAGTTGGGAGATGTTGTGGGTCCTTGATGATGCTGCCAGCCTTTTTGAGGCAGCGCCTGCGATAGATCCCCTTGATGGTAGGGAGGTCAGAGTCGATGATGGACTGGGCAGTGTTTACGCCTTTTTGCAGTCTTTTCCGCTCCTGGATGCACAGGTTGCCGAACCAAGCCACGATGCAGCCGGTCAGCATGCTCTACTGTGCACCTGTAGAAGTTCGAGAGAGTCCTCCTTGACATACTGACGCTCCTTAATCTTCTCAGGAAGTAGAGGCGCTGATGTGCTTTCTCTATGATTGCATCAGTGTTCTGGGACCAGGAAAGATCTTTGGAAATATGCACGCCCAGAAATTTGAAGCTCTTGACACTTTCCACCATTGATATAAACGGGACTGTGGTCCACACACAAGATTAGAAGTTGTTCAGCCAGAGCTGAACACACTTCTCGGCATCTGCACACAATGGTGTCTGTCTTGTCACTTCTTGTGCGTGGTGGTGGAAAGATCGGTGGAAACAGGGCCGTGACGTGAATGCTCTTTCCTTGACCCCACTTGGACAAAGTCAGAGGTGGACACACACAGAGTGCTGGAGTAACTCATACAAACATACATATAGACCCCATCCATGGACCCCGACAGTCTTTCCAGGTGAGGCAGAGGATCACCTCCAACCTCATCTACTGTATCCGCTGTTCTAGGTGTCAGCTGCTCTACATCGTTTCGCCCAACACCTTCGCTCAGTTCATCTAAACCAACCTGATCTCCCGGTGGCTCAGCACTTCAACTCCCCCTTCCATTCCCAATCTGGCCTTTCTGTCCTGGGCCTCCTCCATTGTCAGAGTGAGGCCCAGACCAAATTGGAGGAACTACAACTCATATTTCACGTGGCTAGTTTACACCCCAGCGTTATGAACATTGACTTCTCTAACTTCAAATAGCCCTCTCTCTCCATCCCCTCCTCCTTCCCAGTTCTCCCACCAGTATTGCTGTCTCCAACTACATTCTATCTTTGTCCCTCCCCCTCCCCTGACATCAGTCCCGAAACGTCGCCCATTCCTTCTCTCCAGAGATGCTGCCTGTCCCGCTGAGTTACTCCAACATTTTGTGTCTACCTTCGATTTAAACTAACATCTGCAGTTCTTTCCTATACCTAGAAACATAGGTGCAGGAGTAGGTCATTTGGCCCTTCGTCCCAGCACTGCCATTCAACATGAACTGAATTGAATTGGATACATTTTATTAGCCAAATATGTATACATACAAGGAATTTGCCTTGGAGTTTGCTCACAAGTAACAACACGATATGCAGTAGACAATTAAAAATAAAACATTATAATTTAAACGTGAAGAATTAAACAAAATACCAGAGCAAAAGGAGGCTACAGATTTTTGGTTATTGAGTAGAGCTACTACTCGTGGAAAAAAAGGTGTTTTTATGTCTGGCTGTGGCAGCTTTGACAGTCCGGAGTCACCTTCCAGAGGGAAGTGATTCAAAGAGTTTGTGGCCAGGGTGAGAGGGGTCAGAGATGATCTTGCCCACTCGCTTCCTGGCCTTTGCAGTGTACAGTTTGTCAATGGAGGGAAGGTTGCAGCCAATAACCTTCTCGGCTGATCGGACGATTCGCTGCAGCCTCCGGATGTCGTGCTTGGTGGCTGAGCCAAACCAGACCAGGATGGAGAAGGTGAGAACAGACTCTACGATGGCAGTATAGAATTGGACCATCATTGCCTGTGGCAGATTGTGTTTCCTCAGCTGCTGCAGGAAGTACATCCTCTGTTGGGCCTTCTTGACTGTGGAGTCAATGGTGGCCTCCGATTTAAGGTCCTTGGAGATGATGGTTCCAAGGAACTGAAATGACTCCACAGATGTGACTGTGGTGCTGTTGATGGTGAGTGGGGTGCGGGGAGGGGGAGCTCTCCTAAAGTCTACAATCAATTACATTGTCTTAAGAGCATTGAGCGCTAGGTTGTTGCGACGGCACCAGGACACCAGCTGTGACACTTACTGTCTGTAGGCAGATTCCTCCCCACCCTGGATCAGTCCAATCAGGGTTGTGTCATTCGCAATCTTGAGAAGCTTGACAGAGGTGTCTGTGGAGGTGCAGTCATTGGTGTAGAGAGAGTAAAGGAGAGGGGAGAGTATGCAGCCTTGGCTGTTCGTCTAAAACCAGTACCCCATTTCTGCTTTCTCCTCATATCCCTTGATTCCTTTAGCCCTAAGAGCTAAATCTAACTCTCTCTTGAAAACATAGTCTGAAGAAGGGTCTCGATCCGAAATGTCACCCATTCCTTCTCTCCAGATATGCTGCCTGTCCTGCTGAGTTACTCCAGCATTTTGTGTTAAACCAGCATCTGCAGTTCTTTCCTACATATAGAAATATAGACAGTAGGTGCAGGAGTAGGCCATTCGGCCCTTTGAGCCAGCACCACCATTCAATATGATCATGCCTGATCATCCAGAATCAGTACCCTGTTCCTGCTTTCTCTCCATATCCCTTGGGATATCAGCGGGTCAGGCAGCATCTGCGGAGAGAAGGATTTTTTTGTGGATGTAACTAGGAAAATGGACAAGGGAGAGCCAGTGGATGCAGTGTACCTGGACTTTCAGAAAGCATTTGATAAGGTCCCACATAGGAGATTAGTGGGCAAAATTAGAGCACATAGTATTGGGGGTAGGGTAGTGACATGGATAGAATATTGGTTGGGAGACAGGAATTAAAGAGTAGGGATTAACGGGTCCCTTTCAGAGTGGCAGGCAGTGACTAGTGGGGTACCACAAGGCTCGGTGCTGGGACCGCAGCTATTTACAAAATACATTCATGATGTAGATGAAGGGATTAAAAGTAACATTAGCAAATTTGCAGATGACACAAAGCTGGGTGGCAGTGTCGGTTGGGGGCGCTGCGAGTTGGCTGCCCTGCCAGCAGCGTGTTTGTTATATCCACTTTTTGGGGGGTTTTTGTGTGTCCAAATGTTTGTTTTAGCGCCTCCCTGCCCAAACAACCGCCTCTACGTCCGTGACTATCACTCCGGCAGTGCAGGCGCTTCCTCGTCGACTCCGGGGCAATCGTTAGCATCCTCCCGCCGACCTGACGCGACACCTCTGCTGCTAAGCGGGGGCCCTGTGCTCACGGCCGTTAATAGGAGCACCATTCGCACTTACGACACGCGGACCCTCTCGCACTCTTTACACTCCCGCCCGTATGAGTGGACGTTCATCGTGGCCGACATCGCACAGCCGCTCCTGGGTGCCGACTTCCTGCGGGCTTTCTCCCTCTTAGTCGATGTGCGGGGCGGGTGCATGAATCCGCAATCGGCCCCCGTCCAGCCCGCAGCTCAGCGCCGTCGCCGAGTTCGATGGCCCTATGCCTCCCTCCTCACTGAATTCCCCGAGCCCCTCACTCCCCGTTTCAGCGTGGCAGCCCCCAAGCATGGAGTCCTCCATCACATCCCCACCGTGGGCCCTCCGGTGTTCCAGCTCATGGAGGACATGGGGATCGTCCGGCGCTCGGACAGCCCGTGGGCATCCCCTCTACACATGGACCCCAAACCATCTGGGGTGTGGAGACCATGTGGGGACTATTGCCGTCTGAACGCCATGCCAACGGCGGACCGCTACACGATGCCCCACATCCAAGACTTTTCTGCCTACCTCGAAGTTTGCCACCTTTTTCTCTAAAGTCGACCTTGTCCGGGGCTACAATCAGATTCCCGCCCACTCGAACGACGTCCCCAAGACCGCGACAATTACCCCGTTCAGCTTTATAACCATATAACCATATAACAATTACAGCACGGAAACAGGCCATCTCGACCCTTCTAGTCCGTGCCGAACACATAATCTCCCCTAGTCCCATATACCTGCGCTCAGACCATAACCCTCCATTCCTTTCCCATCCATATAACTATCCAATATATATAGCCAACATATAGCTTGTTCAAATGGCTGCCGATTGGATTGAAGAACGGCGTGCAGGCATTCCAAAGGCTTATGGACAGGGTCGGGAGGGGTCTGCCGTTTGTGTTCATCTACCTCGATGACAT
Source organism: Amblyraja radiata (assembly GCF_010909765.2). Taxonomy (NCBI): domain Eukaryota; kingdom Metazoa; phylum Chordata; class Chondrichthyes; order Rajiformes; family Rajidae; genus Amblyraja; species Amblyraja radiata. The sequence continues at coordinate 8,649,450 of NC_045961.1, forward strand.
CCTGGTCGCAAGCCCCACCCAGGATGAGCACATCGTCCACCTGCGAACTCTCTTCCAGCGCCTCCTCGACTTCATAATCAACCCCGCTAGGTGCCAGTTCGGCCTCCGTTCCATCTCCTTTCTGGGGCACAGCATCATACTTCAAGGCACCACCCTGCTACCCTCGAATGTTGAGGCCATTCGGCAGTTTCCCCGGCCGCGCACGGTAAAGGGGTTGCAGGAATTTGTCGGCATGGTGAATTTTTACCACTGTTTCGTGCACATCATGCGCCCCCTTTTCTAGTGCCTTGCGGGCAAGCCGCGGGAGCTCGCTTGGTCCCTGGAGGCGGACGCGGCGTTTGAGGGTGCTGAGGCGGCCCTGGGCAACGCTACCATGTTGGTCCACCCGCGGGCCTCAGCCTCAACGGCTCTCACTGTGGACGCCTTGGACTCGGCTGTGGGCGGCGTCTGGAGCAGCCCGTCGACGGCCGCTGGCCTTTTTATCGGCCGTCAGCTACGAGCTCCCGAGCGCAACTACAGCTGAGCGAGTTTGTATAGTCTCCGAAAATGTCGGATGAATTTTTTTTATTTCGAATGGTTCATGAATTGTATATATTTATCAATTGAATAAAGTCTATTTTGAAATTTAAAAAAAAAAGTCGGCGTTGAAGGCTCGACTGGGTGGACCAGTTGCCGTGGGTGCTACTCGGGATCCACACCGCCCCCAAGGAGGACTTGGCCGCTTCCTCCGCCGAGCTGGTGTACGGCTCGGCCCCGCGGGTGCCTGGGGACTTTCTCCCTGCCGTCCGTGGGCGGGTGGACTCTGCTCCGGCATTGCTGGCGACCCTCCGGGAGCGAGCAGTTCCCACTTCGTGGCACGGTTTGCCGGCCGTGCACATGCAGTCGGCACTGCAGCATTGTATCTTTGTTTTTGTTCGCAGGGACGCTCACAGATCCTCCTTGCAGCGAGTCTATGAGGGGCCGTTCCGGGTGTTGCGGTCTGGAGTCTCCACCTTCACCTTGGGCGTGTTGGGGCCGGGAGGAGTTCAACTCCGTCGGTCGACTCAAGCCTGCCCATGTCGACGTTGGTCGCGCTGCCCCGACATAGAGGTCGTCCGCCGGCCGATCCAGCTGCACCGGTTGTGCCCGTTTACCCCGACCCGGTTGTACCCGTTCCTTCGCAGTTTCCTGGTCCTGTTCGACCAGTCCCTCTTGTTACGCCCACCCCTTGCGGTCTCCTGGACCTGTTCGGTCGGTTTCCCTTGTTGCACCCACCCCGCCTCCGCTGACCACCCATTCTGGTCGCTGTGTCCGGGTCTCTGCTCAGTTCCGTACCTCGGGTTCTGGGGCGGGAGAGGGAGAGGGGGGGGGGGGGGGGGGGGGTCATGTAGCGCTTTTACCGAGTTAATTCATCCAAGCGCTACACTTGTGGACGCAACATCGTTTTGTTGGCTGTCTTATCGACTCGAGTTTATTCATTGTTTTACTGTTCAAAATAAAACCCATTGAATTCACTCACTGTCTCGACTCGTCAAAAACCGATTCCTTCTCTCCAGGGATGCTGTCTGACCCGCTGAGTTACTACAGCATTTGGTGTCTATCTTTGGTTTAAATCAGCATCTGCAGTTCCTTCCTGCACATTTAGACCATATTATGTAGGTTAACACTTTGCTACTAATACTGAAGGAGTGCCGCACTTTTTGAGTGACACCAATTTGCTTAGCTGAGATGTCTAAACCAATGCCCTCCCCACAATATGGGATGGCGGGACTGACATATGCTGAGAGAATGGAGCAGCTGGGCTTGTATACTCTGGATGAGAGGGGATCTTATTGAAACATATAAGATTATTAAGGGTTTGGACACGCTAGAGGCAGGAAACATGTTCCCGATGTTGGGGGAGTCCAGAACCAGGGGCCACAGTTTAAGAATAAGGGATAAGCCATTTAGAATGGATACGAGGAAACACTTTTTCTCACAGAGAGTTGTGAGTCTGTGGAATTCTCTGCCTCAGAGGGCGGTGGAGGCCGGTTCTCTGGATACTTTCAAGAGAGAGCTAGATAGGGCTCTTAAAGATAGCGGAGTCAGGGGATATGGGGAGAAGGCAGGAACGGGGTACTGATTGGGGATGATCAGCCATGTTCACATTGGATGGCGGTGCTGGCTCGAAGGGCCGAATGACCTCTTCCTGCACCTATTGTCTATAATATACCCTCAGCAAGGAAAGTGTGTCCAAACAAAACCAGAAGCGCACAGACACTGCTGTTTGCAGGCCTTGTGGTGAGCAGGAAGTGGCTGCCTTGTTTCCGTTACCACACTGTCATCAGCAGGTTGCAAATTCTGAAAGAATGCTAACATTTTTTTTTAAAAGGCTCTAAATTTCTGGCCGGTTGAGCTGCTTTATCCTCCTCAGCTGGCACTTCATACTGTTGAAGGTAGACAAAAATGCTGGAGAAACTCAGCGGGTGAGGCAGCATCTATGGAGCGAAGGAACAGGTGGCGTTTCAGGTCGTGACCCTTCTTCATAATGTTGATAGCGTAGTGACCTGGACGAGGTCAGGAAAAGGCTAGAGGCCAGGCAGGTTCAGAAGTCCTTTAATGAAGCATGGCAATACACACAGATGGAAAACACACAAGATTGTTAAGGGTTTGGACACACTAGAGGCAGGAAACATGTTCCCGATGTTGGGGGAATCCAGAACCGGGGGCCACAGTTTAAGAATAAGGAGTAAGCCATTTAGAACGGAGACGAGGAAACACTTTTTCTCACAGGGAGTTGTGAGTCTGTGGAATTCTCTGCCTCAGAGGGCGGTGGGGACCGTTTCTCTGGATGTTTTCAAGACAGAGCTGGACAGGGCTCCTAAAAATAGCTGAGTCAGGGGATATGGGGAGAAGGCAGGAGCGGGGTACTGATTGGAGATGATCAGCCATGATCACATTGAATGGCGGTGCTGGCTCGAAGGGCCAAATGGCCTACTCCTGCACCTATTGTCTATTGTCTATCACCCCTGAGCTGGAACCGGGAAACCCCGTGGGCAGACAATCGTCCCTGTCCCTCAAGAGCCGAGGGGGATGACCCAAGGAGTGGCTAACCCCACAGGGACAGCCACAATGGTTTCTTTTAGATATATACAGGACATTCTGAGATGTCATGTCGTTATTGTAAAAGGGAATTGGCAGTAATTTACTGTACGTTTTAGACAACAGACAATAGGTGCAGGAGTAGGCCATTCGGCCCTTCAAGCCAACACCGCCATTCACTGTGATCATGGCTGATCATCCCCAATCAGTACCCCGTTCCTGCCTTCTCCCCATATCCCCTGACTCCGCTATCTTGAAGAGCCCTATCTAGCTGTCTCTTGAAAGTATCCAGAGAACCGGCCTCCACCACCCTCTGAGGCAGAGAATTCCACAGACTCACAACTCTCTGTGTGAAAAAGTGTTTCATTGTCTCCGTTCTAAATGGCTCACCCCATTTATTCTTAAACTGTGGCCCCTGGTTCTGGAGTCCCCCAACATCGGGAACATGTTTCCTGCCTCTAGCGTGTCCAAGCCCTTAAAAATCTTTTGTGTTTCAATCAGATCTCCTCTCATCCTTCTAAACTCCAGAGTGTACAAGCCCAGCCGCTCCATTCTCTCAGCACATGACAGTCCCGCCATCCCGGGAATTAATTTTCCTCTGTAAGGCAGCACATCCACTCGCCCTCTGTCGTTTTCTGGATGGAATGTCAAGGCTGGGAAGAACAACCACAGGAAGGGGCAGGAACTCAAGGATCATATTGAGGGAGAACCATACTGTTTGAAAGGGCAGAACTTTCAATCAGCACGTCACATACTGGATAAACATATGTTGTATGGAGCCGAGTCATGGGCCACCTACAGCAGGCACCTGAGAGCCCTGGAACAATACCATCAAAGATCCTTACGAAAGATTCTGAGGATCTGCTGGGAGGACAAACGCACCAACATCAGCGTTTTGGAGGAAGCTAACATGACCAGCATCGCCACCACATTAATGCAGCACCAACTTTGATGGACTGGCCATGTCATCCACATGTCCAACACACGTCTCCCTAAACACATCCTGTACTCTCAATTGAAGGAAGGTCGGCGTGCCCCCGGCGGGCCAAAGAAACGCTTCAAGGACAACATCAAGAACAGTCTGAAGAGATTCCACATCACAGCGAGCAACTGGGAGCACATTGCACTGGACAGGCGCTCCTGGAGGAAATCCATGCAGGAAGGAGCTGCACGTTACGAAATGGAACTACGCCGTGTCGCAGAGACAAAGCTACAGCACCGTAAGGAGAGAGAGAAGGGGGCTCGACGACTACCAACCACCGCCAGCCTCCACTGCCCACGTTGCACCAAGGTGTGTGGATCGCGGATCGGCCTCTACAGACATCTGCAGACCCACAAGTAGACGACCCTATGGAGAGGAGAGGACAGTCATACTCGTTTAGAGTGACCGTCCATGAAACATATAGAAAAGAGAGTGGTGGTGAATCTGTGGAATTCTTTGCCACAGAAGGCTGTGGAGGCCAAGTCAGTAGATATTTTTAAGGCAGAGGTAGATACTTGGTTAGCACAGGTGACTTCTCAGTTGTGGGGAGAAGACAGGAGAACGGGGTTAGGAGGGAGAGATAGATCAGCCATGATTGAATGGCGGAGTAGACTTGATGGGCCGAATGGCCTAAATCTACTCCTATCACATGATCTTATGATCTGACAAGTGCTCCATTCCCCCTAAAATAGACGTCACAAAACCTCAATCAGAAATACAGCCCCCCATCTCACAAAATAGCTATTCCTTGGCAAACTTTTAATTGCAAATTTAGTATTTGCAATTATTTGCAAATTATTTAGTAGTTGCAAAGAGACAGCCTTCAATCAAGATCAACCTTCTCGGCCGTTAGCAGCGGCCCTGGTAAGGCTAGTCTAGAATCTAGAGTAGTCTAGAATCCAACTCTGTAACCCCTAATTTGAGGAAGGACATTCTTCCTATTAGGTCCCACATATGAGATTAGTGGGCAAAATTAGGGCACATGGTATTGGGGGCTTCTTCTTCTTCTTCTTGCGTATGGTGTGCACAGCCTAAAGTTGTAAGACCAAACAGTTGCTCTGTTTGATCTTCTGTTTGTGCACGCCAGGTTGATTGCATTTGTCGAAACAGGGTGGACCATGTGAAGGCTGCAATCTCCTGCCCCGTATTGGGGGTAGAGTGCTGACATGGATAGAACATTGGTTGGCAGACAGGAAACAAAGAGTAGGGATTAACGGGGCCCTTTCAGAATGGCAGGCTAGTGGGGTACCGCAAGACTCGGTGCTGGGACCGCAGCTATTTACAATATACATCAATGATTTGGATGAAGGGATTCAAAGTAACATTGGCAAATTTGAAGATGACACAAAGCTGGGTGGCAGTGTGAACTATGAGGAGGATGCTATGAGAATGCAGGGTGACTTGGACAGGTTGGGCAGATGCAATTTAATGCGGATAAATGTGAGGTTACCCAGTTTGGTAGCAAAAACAGGAAGGCAGATTATTATCTAAATGGTGTCAAGTTGGGAAAAGGGGAAGTACAACGGGATCTGGGGGTCCTTTTTCTTCAGTCCATGAAAGTAAGCATGCACGTACAGCAGGCAGTGAAGAAAGCGAATGGCATGTTGGCCTTTATAAAAAGAGTAATTGAATATAGGAGCAAAGAGGTCCTTCTGCGGTTGTACAGAGCCCTAGTGAGACCACACCTGGAGTATTGTGTGCAGTTTTGGTCCCCTAATTTGAGGAAGGGCTTTCTTGCTATTGAGAGAGTGCAGCGTAGGTTTACAGGTTTAATCCCCGGGATGGCGGGACTGTCATATGCTGAGAGAATGGAGCGGCTGGGCTTGTATACTCCGGAGTTCAGAAGGATGAGAGGGGATCTTATTGAAACATATAAGACTATTAAGGGTTTGGACATGCTAGAGGCAGGAAACATGTTCCCAAAGTTGGGGGAGTCCAGAACCAGGGGCCACAGTTTAAGAATAAGGGGTAAGCCATTTAGAATGGAGACGCGGAAACACTTTTTCTCAGAGAGTGGTGAGTCTGTGGAATTCTCTGCCTCAGAGGGCAGTGGAGGCAGGTTCTCTGGATGCTTTCAAGAGAGCGCTAGATAGGGCTCTTAAAGATAGCGGAGTCGGGGGATATGGGGGGAAGGCAGGAATGGGGTACTGATTGTGGATGATCAGCCATTGAATGGCGGTGCTGGCTCGAAGGGCCAAATAGAAACATAGAAACATAGAAAATAGGTGCAGGAGTAGGCCATTCAGCCCTTCAAGCCTGCAGCGCCATTCAATATGATCATGGCTGATCATTCAACTCAGTATCCTGTACCTGCCTTCTCTCCATACCCCCTGATCCCTTTAGCCACAAGGGCCACATCTAACTCCCTCTTAAATATAGCCAATGAACTGGCCTCAACTATCTTCTGCGGCAGATAGTTCCAGAGATTGTGAAAAAAGTTTTCCTCATCTCGGTCCTAAAAAATTTCCCCCTAATCCTTAAACTGCGACCCCTTGTTCTGGACTTCCCCAACATCGGGAACAATCTTCCTGCATCTAGCCTGTCCAACCCCTTAGGAATTTTGTACGTTTCTATAAGATCCCCCCTCAATCTTCTAAATTCTAGCGAGTACAAACCGAGTCTATCCAGTCTTTCTTCATATGAAAGTCCTGACATCCCACAAATCAGTCTGGTGAACCTTCTCTGTACTCCCTCTATGGCAAGAATGTCTTTCCTCAGATTAGGAGACCAAAGCTGTAGATGGGTTATGCATGCAACCTATAATGTAGTTACCTCAACACCACTAACCACGCCCCGTCATATTAGTATAACTGTAGTATCCTCCCTTTGTTCCTCCCACTAGGTCCCAGTACGCCTGGAGGCTGGATGCAGTCAGTGCTGGGACGTGTGTGCCATGTGCTATATTAAACTCTCAGTAAAGGTTACAGTGTGTCAGCTATCATCCTTTACATGGTGTCAGAAGTTTAAACTCGCGTTTCCCGTTTATCGGTTTTTATTTATTTTGTCCCCGTCAGTGCCCAGTGTTGGGCTTCCTTTGACATGGCATCCTCATGCCGAAAGCCATCTCCCCTTGTCTTCGACGCTGACATTGCGGAGCGATGGTCGACATTTGTGATGGACTACACTCACTACGTCAATATCGCGCACCGGAACGACCCAGCCGCGGTCAAAGCCTCACTCCTGCTCAACCTGGCCGGTCCCGACGCAATGAAGAGAGCTCAAGCCTTTGTCTACGAACCAGCAGTCCTGGATGACAACGACCAGCCGGTCGAGCCAGCTGAATCGGCCGACGACCCGGTATGTCTTTTGCGCAAGTTCGCGGAGATATGCGACCTGCCCTCCAACCGTATACTGGAGCGGGCCAGGTTCTTATCACGCAAGCAACAGCCGGATGAACCTGTTGAGTGCTTCATCGCCGACCTGCGGCACCTTGCCCAGCGGTGCCGATTTGAAACCATGCGCGACCAGCTCACCAGGGACATTCTCGTCACTGGCATGATTGATCAGAAGCTACGTGCCGACCTGCTGCAACGGCCTGACCTAACCCTGACTCAGGCAATGCATGCGTGCCGCATTGCCGAAGTGGTCACCCCTCCTCATGGACAGAGGGGGTCCGACAGCCGAGCCATAAATCTAACTGGTGTTGCTGGACAACGACGTATGAAGGACAACTTTCGCCCTCCACCGCGGCCCGTTCGTACATCCCGGGTCCCGCGATCTCAAAAGTGTCCAAACTGCAATTACGTGCACTCAACGGAGTCACAGTGCCCAGCCCTCGGGAAGACCTGCAATTTCTGCCGGAGAATGAACCATTTTGCAGCAGCCTGCCGGTCCCGTGGGAAAGTGCCCTCAGCTCCCAGACAACTCCTAAACAACCTTCTGCAAGTTGATAGCGAGATGGATTCTCAGTCCTCTGTTGACACTTCCCCCAGCTCTGAGAACAGCTATTCCACGGGAGATGTAAGTGTTTACACTCTCCTCCACAGCCGATCTCGCCTCCCCGATCCTTCTGTGAACATAACTGTAAACAATAAGTCCTTCTCTGCTAAGCTGGACACGGGGGCGAAAGTGAACGTAATGTCAACAAAGCTGTTCCACAGGATAAGGAATAATGAGCTGCTGACTGCAGATCGCTCTGTTTTGCGTGCCTATGGGGGAGAGGAACTAACACCTGTGGGGAGGGCGACCTTCCACTGCGTGCTGCAGAAATCTTCCCAGGACCTGTATTTCTTTATTCTGGACTGTGACTGTGTGACGTTGCTGATGCGGGGCAAGAGAGTTACAGTCCGGACAGGAATCCACCCTGGCCTGGATGTACTTTGCCATGGCCGGCCAGTAGTACTGTTCCTGGGCATGCGAGATAGTGGCATCTGCCCCGGGATACCCCATGTGGGCGGCGTCAAAATACAAGCCATGCAGCGAGGCAGGGACGACCACTTTGTGTCCTTTGATAATAATGCCGTCCCGGAGGACCAACTCATCGCGGACCAAAAAATAGGGGTGGACGCTGGCAGGCAGCGAAGTCCGTTTGGTGGGCCACCCGCGCTTGATGACAGCAGCAAGTTGCTGCAGGTCAGGGTCGTTAGCGGTATGTTCAACCAAGCACTGTAGTTGCTGAGAAGGGACGAAGTTAACGTTCAGTACCTGTAAGTCCGACAGCTCGAAGGGGTGCTGGTCGCAGGAGGCCCGGGGGGCCCGGGACAGTGCATCAGCCACGCATCTCGGTGCCCCTCTTATATATGATTTTAAAGTCAAAGCGCTGTAGCTGCAGCATCATCCGCTGTAGCCTGGCTGGAGCGCAGTGTATAGGCTTGCTAAGTATCGTTACCAGTGGCTGGTGATCCGTCTCAACGGTGAACCTGGTGCCAAATAGGAAGTCCTTAAACTTCGAACACGCGAAAACCACCGCCAGCAGCTCCTTCTCTATCTGCGCATAGCGCTGCTCTGTGTCCGTCGCGGTCCTGGAGGCATAAGAGATGGGCAGCAGCGAGTCATCAGCGTGGGGTTGCAGGCAGGCAGCACCCAGTCCAAAACGAGCAGCGTCGCAAGTGACCACGACCGGACGCAGTAGATCAAAGAACTTCAGAGTAGGTGTGCTGACCAGCCTCGTCTTTAGCAGATCAAACGCCTGCTGGTGGTGTGGAAACCATGCCCAGGCAATGTCCTTTTTTGTGAGTTGTCTCAGGGGTGCGCTCAACTCGCTGAGGTCGTGGATAAACTTTCCCAGGTAGTTCACCATACCCAGGAAACGCTGTAGACTGACAACGTCTGTCGGGGCGGGCAGCTCTGAGATGGCGCTGGTCTTTTGCGGGTCCGGCTTCAACCCTTGGGCCGTGAAAATGTGGCCAACATATGTGACCTCAGGCACCCGGAACTTGCATTTTGACCGATTGAGCTTCAAATTGATCTGCCGAGCACGGTCCAGAATCCGTCGGAGGTTGCGGTCATGTTCGGCCACATCCCTCCCATAGACCAGGCTTTTGCAGCAGCCTGCCCCTGACATGCCCTGGTCTTCTCTGGCTGCCGATATTTTCGACTGGCGTGGGAGGCAATACCTTGAGCTAGTAGACTCTTACTCGAATTGGTTCGAGGTGGACCTCCTCCCTGCCATCACCTCCGAGATGGTGATCAGCAAAATTCGCCGGCACTTTGCCACGTTTGGTACCCCTGTCCGGCTGCAGACAGACAACGGACGCCAGTTCACCAGCGCCGAATTTCGACCATTTGCTGCAAAATGGAACTTTAATCATTTCACCAGCAGCCCGGAGTACCCGCAGAGCAATTGTCTAGCTGAACGGGCGGTCCGCAGCGCAAAGCACCTGCTTGAACAAACCCGCATCTCGAACGGGGACTTCTATCAGGGTCTCCTGAACCTTCGGAACATTTCCAGAGACAGTACCATGGGATCCCCTGCCCAGCGACTCATGTCCCGTGTTGTCCGCCCTCCGATGCCTATTGCCCAGCAGTCCCTGATGCCCAGAGTCCTGCAGCCTGCTGATGTCCAGCTACGTATTGCCCAGAAGCACGAGATCCAGCGCCGCTCGCATGACAAATCCTGCCGCCCCCTATCCCCACTGGTGCCTGGACAGGTCGTCCGTTTGCAGACGTCCACCGGCTACTCCCGACTTGCCACCCTCGTCGGGTTTGACAGCGCGCCACGGTCCTACCTGGTGGATTTTGAAGGGACTGTATACCGACGCAGCCCAAACCACCTCCTGCGATTCCGTATAACCCTCCATCGCGTGTCGAGCCTTCCTCCACTAACGTACCCTCTGCTCCCTGCATGCCACGTTCGGTCCTTTTGCCTCGGGTACCCCCCCCCCCCTGCTCCTCCCGGTTTTGCTCCTCAGGCTCTGTTGTCCCCTGCAAGGTCTTCTCTTTCTCCCACTTCTGCTCATTCTACCCCTTCTGTTTCACCTGGCTCACCTGTGCCTCTCCGCTCCCCCTCCAAGCTGGGTTCTCCACCCACCTTCTCTCCCCCTCCTGTTTCTGTTCCTGTCCCTCCTCCTATTCTTTCGGGTGGGGAGGGTGAGGGTGCTGTGCGCACTCGCTCGGGTCGGATTGTAAAACCTCCGGCTCGATATGGAGAGTTTGCTTAGCTTTGCAGGTACTGTATAACCAACCTGCCATTGCTGTAACTTGTTTAAATTGTAAGGGGAAGGATGTAGATGGTTTATGCATGCAACCTATAATGTAGTTACCTCAACACCGCTAACCACGCCCCGTCATATTAGTATAACTGTAGTATCCTCCCTTTGTTCCTCCCACTAGGTCCCAGTACGCCTGAAGGCTGGATGCAGTCCGTGCTGGGACGTGTGTGCCATGTGCTATATTAAACTCTCAGTAAAGGTTACAGTGTGTCAGCTATCACTCCTTTACAAAAGCTGTACGCAATACTCCAGGTGTGGTCTCACCAAGACCCTGTACAACTGCAGTAGAACCTCCCTGCTGCTCCTATACTCATATCCTTTTGCTATGAATGCTAACATACCATTCGCCTTCTTCACTGCCTGCTGCACCTGCATGCCTACTTTTAATGACTGGTGTACCATGACACCCAGGTCTTGTTGCATCTCCCCCTTTCCTAATCGACTACCATTCAGATAATAATCTACTTTCCTGTTTTTGCCACCAAAGTGGATAACCTCACATTTATCCACATTATACTGCATCTGCCATGCATTTGCCCACTCACCCAGCCTATCCAAGTCACCTTGCAGCCTCCTAGCATCCTCCTCACAGCTAACACTGCCCCCCAGCTTCGTGTCATCCGCAAACTTGGAGATGTTGCATTCAATTCCCTCGTCCAAATCATTAATATATATCATAAATAGCTGGGGTCCCAGAACTGAGCCTTGCGGTACTCCACTAGTCACTGCCTGCCATTGTGAAAAGGACCCGTTTACTCCTACTCTTTGCTTCCTGCCTGCCAACCAGTTCTCTATCCACATCAATACTGAACCCCCAATACCATGTGCTTTAAGTTTGTATACTGATCTCTTATGTGGAACCTTGTCGAAAGCCTTCTGAAAGTCCAGATATAACACATCCACTGGTTCTCCCTTATCCACTCTACTAGTTACATCCTCGAAAAATTCTATAAGATTCGTCAGACATGATTTACTCTTCATAAATCCATGCTGACTTTGTCCAATAATTTCACCACTTTCCAAATGTGCTGCTATCCCATCTTTAATAACTGATTCTAGCAATTTCCCCACTACCGACGTTAGACTAACTGGTCTGTAATTCCCCGTTTTCTCTCTCCCTCCCTTTTTAAAAATGGCCTACTCCTGCACCTATTGTCTACATATCCACTTAACAGAAGTAAACGCTCACAGAAAATCATAAGTGATAGGAGTCGAATTTGCCCATCGTCTCTACTCCACCATTCCATCATGGGTGATCTATCTCTCCCTCCTAACCCCATTCTCCTGCCTTCTCCCCATAACCTCTGATACCTGTACTAACCAAGAAATAGAAAGACAGCCACTAAACTCCAGTGCTGGGGTAACTCAGCGGGCCAGGGAGCATCTGTGGAGGGAATGAACAGATGACATTCTGGCTCAGGACCACTCCGCAGACTGTGGAAATCTGAAGAGGGGTTCTAACCTGAAACATCATCTTTCCATTGCCTCTGCAGATGCACCCCCCCCCCCCCCCCCCCCCCCCCCCCGCCTGCGATCCTCGAGTATTTTGTTTAAGATTCTAGCATCCGCAGTTACCTCTATCTCCAGCCACAATCTTCTTAAACCCCCTTCGGTCGTGGCTGACCATGGGTGTCTCCAGGGTTGGAGGACTCCTGTGCGTGACTTTGTTTAACGTGGGGAGACTGGTGCACAGACACCCACCCCACGGTCCTTGACAGATCTGGGTCAGGATCCAGTGTCATGGAGTCCAAGACGACTGGAGACCCTTTTCTGCTGCAGCCTTCATCCGCCTTCCCAGCCGTTGTGATGCCCACTAAGGTCAGCCATCGTCCTCCGCATGTTCCACCGTTGAGGTCTTGGTTGGATCGCTCTTTGTCAGAGACCTCCCCCTCGACCTTACCGCCATGGGTGGCCCTACCAGGAGCATAGCTCCAGACAGCATCGCTCACAGGATCTCAGGTCCACACAAGCTTCTCCACCACGACAAGGTGACAATCCACAATCATACAGCACAGAAAATGGCCCTTCGGCCCAACTTGCCTATGCCGACCAAGTTGCCCCATCCATACTGGTCCCATCAGTCCACATCCCTCTAAACCTTTCCTACCCATGTATCATTGTGATATTCCCCATTGACACCATGTGCAGACGAGTTAATTGGCACAAGGTTTTAAATTGTGTAGCAAGACCATGTTGAAGAAGTAATCCTCCCTCGACTCTGTCCAGGGACACCGACAGTCCTTTCAGGTTAGGCAGAGGTTCACTTGCACCTCATCCAATCTCAGCTACTGTATCCGCTGTTGAAGATGTGGACTCTTATGCATCGGCGAGACCAAACCTAGACTGGCCGATCAGGAAGGCAAGACAGCGCCCGTACCACCCCAGTCAGCTGAGGAAATTCAGAGTCTCTCCGAGGATCCTTCAGTGCTTCTACTCTGGGGCTGTAGAAAGCATCTTGTCCGGAAACATCACCATCTGGTTTGGGACCAGCTCTGCCCAGGACAGGAAGGCTCTTCTCCTCCTTCTCCTCCCCCTCCTCTCCCTCCCTCCCTCCCTCCCCCCCCAGGACCTATACACAGATCCAGAGCTAGCAAGATTATGGGGGACCCCTACCACCCCTGCAACGGACCGTTCCAGCTGCCACGGTCAGGCAAGCGCCTCCGCTGTCACGCTGTGAAAACAGAGAGGATGAGACGGAGTTTCTTCCCACAGGCCATCAGGACTGTAAACTGATCTCACCAGGGACTAATTTACTGTTGTGTTGTGTCTTTTTATTTTTCTAAAATGTAATTACTGGTTCAGTTCTGTTGTTTTTGCACAATCCGCAGGCATTGCCGTTTTCATTTAACTGCACTTCTTGTATGTGTATGTGACAAATAAAGTTGACTTGACTTGTCGCTGAACACTTTTGATCAGTCCGCCTGGACATACCTGATCTCACGGTTGCTAAACACTTTAATTCTCCTTCCCATTCCCACACTGATCTTTCTGTCCTGGGTCTTCTCCATTGTCAGAGTGAGGCCAAACGTAAATTGGAGGAACAGCATCTCATATTTCGCTCGGTCCAGCTTACAGCCCAGTGGTATGAATATTGACTTCACTCACTTCAAGTAGCCCCGGCATTCCCTCCCTCTATCCCTCCCACAACCTAGTCACACCAGCTTTTCGTTCTCACCTAGCTACAGCAAACCTGTTTCCTTTATCATTGTTACTTTTTTGCACATCTTTCATTCATTTGTTCTACTTCTCTCTGTATCATCGTCTATATCTCTCTTTTTCCTTCCCCGTGACTTTGTCTGAAGAAGGGTCTCGACCTGAAACGTCACCCATTCCTTCTCTCCAGAGATGCTGCCTGTCCCACTGAGTTACTCCAGCATTTTGTGTCTATCTTTGATTTAAACCAGCATCTGCAGTTCGTTCCTACACAATGTTGAAGAGGTCCTGACTACAACTGATGTAATATAATCCTACAGCAGAATACTCAAATGCCCCGCGATCTCTGGTTGTATTTGGAAGTGCCAAACTCTCTTAACCACTTGAGTTTGCTTTGAAATGCATTAACTCATCCCTACTTTAGTTTAGGAAAGAACGGCAGATGCTGGTTTAAATCGAAGATACACACAAAATGCTGGGGTAACTCAGCGGGACAGGCAGCATCTCTGGTGGAATGGGTGATATTTCGGGTCGAGACCCTTCTTCAGACTTTGTTTTGTTTCGAGATAAAACGCGGAAACAGGCCCTTCGGCCCACCCAGTCTGCACAGACCAGCGATCCCCGCACACTAACACTATCCTATCGCCACTATCCGATTGCCTCAACACAGAGGGAGAACAAGGATGGAAGAAAGAGACAAGGACTTTATGACTTTTGCCTTCCATCACAGTGAGGAGGGTCTGGTAGACTCACTGTGGTGGATGTTAAATCTGTGTTTATTGTGTGTTTTGTTATTTTATTCTATGTTATGACTGCACGGCACAAAATTTCGTTCAGACTGAAAAGTCTGAATGACAATAAAGGATACTTTACTGTGCTACACACACTAGGGACAATTTACATTTACACCAAGTCAATTAACCTACAAACCTGTACGTCTTTGGTGTGGGAGGAAACCGAAGATCTCGGAGAAAACCCGAGAGGTATCTGGCGCTAAAAGCGCTGCAAGGCAGCAACTCTACCGCTGCGCCACCGTGCCACGCTGTGGCAAATGCAGACAAACTGGGAATTCTTTACATAAAACCTGCTCAGGAAATAAACTGAGCCAGACAGGCAGCGCTAGATTGATAAGAGATACTGTAATGAGACACTGGTAGTCATCCTCTCACCCCTCCACCCAACTCCTCTCCCAAGTTTCACCCATGTTACCCAGTGGGAAGAAGACCTGAGAAACTTCAGTAACCTATGTCCTCACTCTCCATCTTGCACTAAATGGTGTACTCTTTATCTGACGGCTTGATTGCATTCATGTCGAACTGGATAGCAGGCAAACAAAAGCTTTTCACTGTACCTCAGTACACGTGACAATAATAAACTACTAAATTTTCAGGCTGCACGTCCGACTTCTAATGGAGGAGAGGAAACGTTCTAGTTGAAACATCCTAGGTAATCGAAGTTGGCGTGGACGCGGTGGGCCAAAGGGCGTGTTTCTACACTGTATCTTTAAACTAAACCAGGGATATCACCCACTCATTGTATTGGTATTTTATTTAGTTCACTTGTTTAATCAATAATGTTTTACTGTTAATGTTTTATGTGTCATTCCTAACTGTCACTGTATGTCATGTTGGCACTTGCGGGCGGAGCACCAAGGCAAATTCCTTGTATGTGAATACTTGGCCAATAAACATGTTCATTTATTGAGTCATAGAGTGATAAAGCGTGGAAACAGGCCCTTCGGCCCAACTCGTCCAACAATGTCCCAGCTACCCTGGTCATATGCTGAGAGAATGGAGCCAGATGCTGAGAGAATGGAGCCATATGCTGAGAGAATGGAGCCATTTGCTGAGAGAATGGAGCAGCTGGGCTTGTACACTATGGAGTTTAGGATGAGAAGATATCTCATTGAGACATATAAGATTATTAAGAGCTTGGACACGCTAGAGGCAGGAAACATGTTGGGGGAGTCCAGAACCAGGGGCCACAGTTTAAGAATAAGGGGTAACCCTTTTAGAATGGAGACGAGGAAACACTTTTTCTCACAGAGAGTGGTGAGTCTATGGAATTCTCTGTAACGAGGGCAGTGGAGGCAGGTTCTCTGGATGCTTTCAAGAGAGAGCTAGATAGAGCTCTTAAAAAATAGCAGAGTCAGGGGATATGGGGAGAAGGCAGGAACGGGGTACTGATTGGGGATGATCAGCCATGATCACATTGAATGGCGGTGCTGGCTCGAAGGGCCGAATGGCCTTCTCCTGCACCTATTGTCTAGTCCCAACTTGCCTGCGTTTGGTCCATAACCCTCCATAATTCTGTTTGCCAGCCAATGCCCTGGGTCAGAGCCAGAGGTTGAACCAGATCATTTGCAACTTTGGCAAAGAGTCGAGCCCTCCTGCAACTTGCCCGGGGATATTTCACTACGTTACAAAGGTGTGGTATAAATATTCGCTGCTGTTGGTAAATACAAACAAGCCTGCGGGAGAGCAGCCAGCGAGCGGGATGCAATTACAACAACATTGACAAACGTGTGTTTTTTTTCCTTTCTTTTCTTGAGTACGATCCCAGCAGTACAACACAATGCAAAGCACATACAGACTCTTATTTCATCTTTTTCTTCTTCCCTAAAGAATCATGCAGTTTCGACACTTCTGGCTCAAACAGATCCATCACCATGGTCCCAGAATCATCGAAGAAGTACTCGAGGGACTTGGTAAATTCCCTCTCCCGCTCCTGGTTGGTCCGCCCATCGATGAAGGTCATTCTCAGGGTGTACTGGTCATCAAACCTGGAGAACAGAATTACAACGTTAATGCAGGGCAATCATCTTCCAGTCTTACAGGGGGCAGGACAAATTTATTTCATTAGCAAGCTCACAAACTGCACTCTCCCTGCAACCACTGGCCAGCGACTTGCTCCCCTGACCATCGCAGGCAAGATTCATGGCAACGTGAAAGGACTCAATATGTGTTCTAGGCAGACAAAAATGCTGGAGAAACTCAGCGGGTGAGGCAGCATCTAGGGAGCGAAGGCATAGGTGACGTTTCGGGTCAAGACCCTTCCCCACCCCCCTTCTTGATCTCACACACTCCATCACAAGAAATAGACTATTGTCTGACGTCCATTACAAACCCACTGACTCCCACAACTATCTCAACTACACTTCCCACCCTGCTTCCTGCAAAGACTTTATTCCCCTTCTCCCAATTCCTCCGTCTACGCCGCATCTGCGCCCAAGATGAAGTGTTCCATACTAGAACATCCGAGACCCTTCTTCAATCTGAAGAAGGGTCTCGACCCAAAACGTCACCTATTCCTTCGCTCCATAGATGCTGCCTTACCCGAGTTTCTCCAGCATTTTTGTCTACCTTCAATCTTTCCAGCATCTGCAGTTCTTTCTTAAACAATACGTGTCCTAGTTCACTTTAACCGGCCACCTCATCTAAATAGCTGGCTGAGACACAGCTCAATAACGTGGCAAATTAAATCAAAATACATTCTAGACTTCCGTCTAATACTATCGGGATACATCACAGCCTGGTTTGGAAACAGCACCATCCAAGACCAAGGGAGCTGTGGACGCAGCCCAGACCATCACACAAACCAACCTCAACTTCACCACCAATTGCCATCCTGCACTCAAAATTACTTGGACCGTCTCCGACACCTCCCTCCCCTTTCGTTATCTCACAGACTCCATCACAAGCAATAGACTATTGACTGACGTCTATTACAAACCCACTGACTCCCACAACTATCTCGACTACACTTCTTCCTACCCTGCTTCGTGCAAAGACTCTATTCCCCTTCTCCCAATTCCTCTGTCTACGCCGCATCTGCACCCAAGATGAGGTGTTCCATACTAGAACATCCAAGATGTCCTCATTCTTTAGAGAACGGGGATTCCCCCCCCCCCCCCCCCCCCCGCATCACAGATGAGGCCCTCACTCGTGTCTCCTCAGTACCCCACAGCTCTGCCCTTGCTCCCCCTAGTCGCAACAGAGACAGAGTCCCCCTAGTCCTCACCTTCCACCCCATCATTCGTCGCATACAACACCTTCGTCCCAACTGATCCATGCTGGCCAAGATACCCCATTGAATCTGGTCCCATTTGCCTGCTTTTGCCCATACATTTCAAACTATCCAAGTGTTTTTTTAAATGTTGTTATAATACCCGCCTCAACTACTTCCTCTGGCAGCTCATGCTTTATACCCATCACCCCGAGTGAAAACGTTGCCTTTCGGGTTCTTATTACATCTTTCCCCGTCACATTAACCCTACGTCCTCTGACAATAGACAATAGGTGCAGCACTCGGCCATTCGGCCCAGCACCGCCATTCAATGTGATCATGGCTGATCATCCCCAATCAGTACCCCGTTCATGCCTTCTCCCCATATCCCCGCTATCTTCAAGAGCCCTATCTAGCTCTCTTGAAAGTATCCAGAGAATCTGCCTCCCTCTGAGGCAGAGAATTCCAGACTCACAACTCTCTGTGAGAAAAAGTGCTTCCTCGTCTCCGTTCTAAATGGCTTACCACTTATTCTTAAACTGTGGTCCCTGGTTCTGGATTCCCCCAACATCGGGAACATATTTCCTGCCTCTAGCGTGTCCAAACCCTTAATAATCTTATGTTTCAATAAGATCCCCTCTCATTCTTCTAAACTCCAGAGTATACAAGCCCAGCCGCTCCATTCTCTCAGCATATGACAATCCCGCCATCCCGGGAATTAACCTTGTAAAACTACGCTGCACTCCCTCAATAGCACGAATGTCCTTCCTCAAATTAGGAGACTAAAACTGCACACAATACTCCAGGTGTGGTCTCACTAGGGCCCTGTACAACTGCAGAAGGACCTCTTTGCTCCTATACTCAACTCCTCGTGTTGTAAATGCCAACATGCCATTCACTTTCTTCACTGCCTGCTGTCTGGTTCTTGATACCTATACTATGGGTAAAAGACTGTGCATTCAACCTATTCACTCCCCTCATGATTTTAAACACTCTACATAAAATCACCCCGCAACGTTCCAAGGGGGAGAGTCCTCTCTCTATAGCTCAGGCGCTCAAGTCCTGGCACCATCCTCATATCTTCCTCTGCATTCTTTCCTGTTGCGTGGCTTGGAGAGAAGTTAAAGTTCAGTACCTCCGCAGAGATGACGACAGCTGCCAGGTATCTCCAGGATCCAATCCAGCAGGGTCTTTCTGTATCGCAATTAAAAATATGCTTCTCTCTTTGTACGAAGTATAAAATGTGAGAATTCCCATCATAACAAAATAGGTGCAATGTTGTTAAAGAAAACAGAATGTACTGCTTCTGCACAAAACACAAAGTCGGGTACAACTGACACACTTTGGAAGGCCAACGGAACATTAACTGGAAGGTCAACTTCACTGCTAGTGACTTTACTTCACTCCCTGTTGTACTTACGTGTAGACAATAGGTGCAGGAGTAGGCCATTTGGCCCTTCGAGCCAGCATCGCCATTCAATGTGATCATGGCTGAACATCCCCAATCAGTACCCTGTTCCTGCCTTCTCCCCATATCTCCTGACTCCGCTATCTTTAAGAGCCCCATCAAGCTCTCTCTTGAAAGTATCCAGAGAACCGGCCTCCACCGCCCTCTGAGGCAGAGAATTCCACAGGCTCACCACTCTCTGTTAAAAAAAGTGTTTCCTTGTCCGTTCTAAATGGCTTACCCCTTATTCTTAAACTGTGGCCCCTGGTTCAGGACTCCCCCAACATCGGGAACATGTTTCCTGCCTCTAGCATGTCCAATCCCTTAATAATCTTATATGTAGTACGATTTATCTGAATAGCGAGCAAAACTCAAGTTTTTGTATTGGTACACGTGACAATAATAAACCAACTCGGATCTATACAGTCACTACCTGTATAGTGGCAGGTACGGGATACTGAGTTGAATGATCAGCCATGATCATATTGAATGGCGGTGCAGGCTCGAAGGGCCGAATGGCCTACTCCTGCACCTAATTTCTATGTTTCTACCTTGTTGAAATTTACAGCAGCCTAAGGTGCACAATTTTCAGCCGTGTTTCCCAATATATAGCAGTGAATTGCCTTTAGCAAGCACTTGTAATTTAGTTTAGTTTAGAGATACAGCGCGGAAACAGGCCCTTCGGCCCACCGGGTCCGTGCCGACCAGCGATCCCTGCACATTAACACTATCCCACACACACCAGGGACAATTTACACATACACCAAGCCAATTAACCTACAAACCTGCACGTTTTTGGAGTGTGGGAGGAACCGAAGAGCTAGGAGAAAACCCACGCAGGTCACGGGGAGCACGTACAAACTCCGTTCAGACAGCCTCCGTAGTCAGGATCAAACCCGGGTCAATGGCGCTGCAAACGCTATAAGGAAGCAACTCTACCGCTGCGCCACCATGCCCTCTTGTAGAAGGCACATAAAACAAGTACTTATAGTGTCACATCCTAAATATGTGGGACTTTTATCACTGCTAAAGTGGTACATCACTTCCAAATAAAAGGATATGATAGCACACAGCCGGCAAGTACGTTCTTTGACTCTGGAAAAGGATGCATATAGTCCCAGATCAGGGCAACTATCGCAAAGAGGCAGGAGATGGTGCAGATGAGGAGTCGACCATCAATCAGGCCATAATTCTCCTCATACCCGTACTTCTCCAGAATAACCTAGGACAGAGGCAAAAGCTAAATGTGAGGAATTCAAATGGATAACGATGGCACGTGACAGTAAATCTATGTACTTTTAAAACTCTGTGTGTGTGTGTGTGTGTGTGTGTGTACGGCGTTTTGCATTTGATTCGTTACTCCGCGCAAACCAGACGCAAAAATGCCGACATATTTACCATTTCGCTAGCGATTTTACTTTTACATTCGCACATCCACTCCTTGGTCAATTATTTCCCCAGATTTTGAGTAAAATTGATCACAAAATTCAAACAACACTCAATTTTTAAGATCTAAACGGCTCTTACCAGCTGCTGAAGTCACAATGCCCACATGCCGACAAATCCAGGCCCACCTGCCTCCAGTATGCCTCCAAGTACTCTCGCGCCATGCCTCCCGCTGCTGGACTCCAGCCCGCCCGCCTGCCCGCTCACTCCAACCCCCCCCCCCCCCACTTCACCTCTCTCGCCCATCCTTCCTTCCTCTCCCACTCCTCTCCCCCCCTTCACCCCCACTCGCCCTCTCCCCCCAGACAGAGCAGAACGCCGGCTGTTGCCAGAACCGCTACAATAGGCGCAATGGTCCTTTCTATAGTGAACCCTGCTGCTGCTCACAGTCTCTGATGGGGCCACTTTCACAGACTTAACCGTGAGCGGCCCCCGCGTTTAACCAGGGCTCTGGGAACTCGGCATCTGATGGGGACGAGGAGGCTTCCAGAGGGAAGGCAGGGACAACGTAGAATCCAGCAGCAGAGTGGCTCCGTTAATGGATTCATTCCACAGTGAGTTCAGTTCGGTAACAACCCCCCCTCTCCTCCCCCCCTCACCCCCTTCGCTCCTCCCATCCATACCCCCCTCTCCCCCCCCTTCCCCCCACCTCTCCCCCCCCTTCCCCTACCTCTCCGCCCACCTCTCCCCCTCCCTTCCCACCCTCCCTCTCCCTCTGTCTCTTGCCCCTCTCTCTGTCTCTGCCCACGCTCTCTACCTCCTCCCCTCCCTCTCTAGAAGCGCCTGCGAGTTGGGGGCTATGCGTCAGTAGATAGGGCCGTTATGGGGTAAAAGGAGCAAATTAATAATATTAATATAATATCAAGGGGGAAGTTAGCGTGTGTGCGGGGGTAGTTAGTGTGTGTGACGCCGCATGCTTCCCCCCCCTCCACGCAACCGTACGTTGGGGGAACAGACCCAACGGGTCTGCACTTGGTCTAGTTAAATTTAAAAAAAGTAAAGTTGGAAAATACTCAAAGTCATGAGCCTGTCCCACTTACGCAACTTTTTCGGCGACTGCCAGCACCCGCCAAAGCCCGTTGCATGTCACCGAAAATTTTCAACATGTTGAAAATCCAGCGGCGACCAGAAAGACGCTTCGACTCTTTGGGCAACTGAGGAGACGACTCACGACCATACAGGCGACACCCCAGCGACATGTCGCGGGATGAAGCCTGTATGGTCGTGAGTAGTCACCCAAAGAGTCGTACCTTGTTCTGGTCGTCGCTGGATTTCCATCATGCTGAGAAGTTTCGGCAACCTGCAACGACCTATGACGGGTGCCGGCAGTCGACGAAAAAGGCCCTTCAGGATGTATTTGTAGACAGAACTCAAGTTAGTGTGTCACGCAGATTACCATTTACACTCCACTGAGAAGCTCCTCAAACTACATTCACAAGTTTACATGTTGTTTACATTTTATATTCAGTTTTCATTTTATATTCAGCATTAGATTTTAGTTTACATTTCAATTCAGCATTTAGTTTACACTTATAGCATGCTTAGCATAATTTCTTAATTGTGTTTATCCACGTGCAAAGTTAAGTCATTTACTGGCAGGATAAAATATTCAGACTGTTCCAGACTGCAACCCATTAACCAGCAGGACTTTTACTGGCCAGGTGAACTGGTTAAACTGCAAGAAATTCACGTTGCCTACCTTTTTGGCAGCGTCGTCCAAGGCATTTTTCACAGCCGCACCATCCCACTTATCAATCTTAATTGGCTTGTCATCAATCTTCCACTATGAGAAAAAAATATTAAGATCACAGAAATATGTCGCATCCTCTGGAACTGTGGTGCAACAATGGAGTTATACTGCACAGAAACAGGCCCTTCAGCCCACATTGTCCATGCCAACTAAGTTGGCATTCTGGCCTAGTCCTATTGCATTTGGGCTACAGCCTCGAAAGCCAATGAGACCAAAGGCAATCATCTGTTTCAAATTCACCTCCCCATACAATCTCCATCCATTCCCATATGGTCGGTAAATCAGTTATCCTACTAAATAGCGTAAACTATTTTCTAAATGGGGAAAGAATCCAGAAATCGGAGGTGCAAAGAGACTTGGGAGTGCTGGTGCAGGATTCCCAAAAAAGTTAATCTTCAAGTCGAATCAGTAGAAAAGAAGGCTAACGCAATGCTGGCATTTATTTCAAGAGGCCAGAATACAAAAACAGGGATGCAATGCTGAGGCACTATAAGGCGCTGGTCAGGCCACATTTGGAGTATTGTGAGCAATCTTAGGCACCATATCTGAGGAAGGATGTGCAGGCCCTGGAGAGGGTCCAGAGGAGGTTTACGAGAATGATCCCAGGAATGAGTGGGTTAACCTATGATGATTGTTTGACGGCACTGGGCCTGTACTCGCTAGAGTTTAGAACAATTGAAACGTACCAAATAGTGAAAGGCGTGGATAGAGTGGATGTGGAGAGGATGTTTCCACTAGTGAGAGAGTCTAGGACTAGAGGTCACAGCCTCAGAATTGAAGGAATTTCTTTAGTCAGAGGGTGGTGAATCTGTGGAATGCAGATAGATTCTTGATTAGCATTGGTGTTAGGGGTTATGGGGAGAAGGCAGGAGAAAGGGGTTGCGAGGGAGAGATAGATATGCCATGATTGAATTGCATAGACTTGATGGGCTGAATGGCCTAATTCTGCTCCTTTCACATCTTATCACCTTATGACCTATCCCAAATGTGCTCGACGATGGGGCGATCATTGAATTATGGGGAGAATAACTCAAAAGATTCAAATCTCATGTCACATAGCCACTTAACCTGCTCCCAAATTTTAGACTTCATTCTGGAAACAACATGCATTCATTCATTCAGGGCAACATTTGTCTAATTCTCATTCTTTTCTTTAATTTTATAATTATCAGTTTCAATTCTAAAACGTATTCATTTATTCAATTTTCTTCATAATTTTCAACAGAGAATTTCACATCTTAACAACTCAGTACTGAAAAAATCCTTAACCACATGGTCAATTCATTGAACTTTAAAACTACACCTGGCTCCGTGAAAATAATCCATGCTTAAATATCTTATCAAAACCTTTTGCATCTTTACCTATTTCTATTCCACATCCTGTGTAGGAAAGAACTACAGATGCTGGTTTAAATCAAAGATAGACACAAAATGCTGGTATGTAAGCTGGGAGAAACATTTAATGGGTGAATGATGGTGAGCCTGGACTTAATCGGTTTATAGACAAATTGGTAAAATTGTAAATTACCCCTAGTGTGTGCAGGATAGTGTTAATCAATAGACAATAGGTGCAGGAGTAGGCTATTCGGCCCTTCAAGCCAGCATTGCCATTTAATGTGATCATCCACAATCAGTTCCCCGTTCCCACCTTCTGCCCATATCCCCTGACTCCTCTATCTTTAAGAGCCCTATCTAGCTCTCTCTTGAAAGTATCCAGAGAACCGGCCTCCACTGCCCTCCGATGCAGAGAATTCCACAGACTCACAACTCAGTGTGAAAAGTGTTTCCTCATCTCTGTTCTAAATGGCTTACCCCTTATTCTTAAACTGTTCCTGGTTCTTGGATTCTTGGTCCTCCAAAATATTCCAAATTGCCCCTGGTTCTGGACTCCCCCAACATCGGGAACATGTTTCCTGCCTCTAGCGTATCCAAATCCTTTATAATCTTATATGTTTCAATAAGATACCCTCTCATCCTTCTAAACTCCAGTATACAAGCCCAGCCGCTCCATTCTCTCAGCATATGACAGTTCCACCATCCGGGGATTAACCTTCTGAACCTACGCTGCACTGCCTCAATAGCAAGAACGTCCTTCCTCAAATTAGGGGACCAAAACTGCACACAATATTCCAGGTGCGGTCTCACTAGGTTTATACTGGAGAAGGACTTCTTTACTCCTATACTCAACGCAGAAGGACCTCTTTGCTCCTATATTCGATTCCTCTTGTTATGAAGGCCAACATGCCATTCGCTTTCTTCACTGCCTGTTGTACCTGCATGCTTACTTTCATTGACTGATGAACAAGAATCCCCAGATCCCGTTGTACTTTCCGTTTTCCCAACTTGACACCATTTAGATAATAATCTGCCCTGCTGTTTTTGCTACCAAAGTGGATAACCTCACATTTGTCCACATTAAACTACATCTGCCAACCTGTCCAAGTCACCCTGCATTCTCATAGCATCCTCTTCACAGTTCACACTGCCACCCGGCTTTGTGTCATCTGCAAATTTGCTAATGTTACTTTGAATCCCTTCATCCAAATCATTGATGTATTTTGTAAATAGCTGCGGTCCCAGCACCGAGCCTTGCGGTACCCCACTAGTCACTGCCTGCCATTCTGAAAGGGACCCGTTAATCCCTACTCTTTGTTTCCTGTCTGCCAACCAATTTTCTATCCATGTTAGTACACTACCCCGAACAGCATGTGCCCTAACTTTGCCCACTAATCACCAATGTGGGACATTATCACTATCAGCAAAACCACCCACTTTTGCGTCATCTGCAAACTTGCCATGCATGTTCTCATCCAAATCATTGATAACAGGACAAACAGTAACCGGCTCAGCATCGAACACACCACGGGCTTCTGGAACGAGAAGCAACCTTCCACCATCACATCTGCTTCCTTCCATGGAGCCAATTTTCTATCCATTCAGCTATCTCTCCATGGATCCCATGCAATCTAACCTTCCAGAGCAGCCTACCATATGGAATAGAGAACATAGAAAAATATGTACTGGAGTAGGCCATTCGGCCCAAAGATTATAGAGAAGCTCCTCTATAATCTTTGATTCGGCCCTTCGAGCCAGCAACGCCATTCTATATGATCATGGCTGATCATCTAAAAACAGTTCCCCGTTCCTGCTTTTCCCCCATATCCCTTGATTCCGTTAGCCCTAAGAGTTAAATCTAACTCTCTCTTGAAAACCTCTTCCAGAGCAGCCTGCCATATGGAACTTCACAGAATAAGAACTGCACATGCTGGTTTGCACCGAAGTTATGAGACAAAAAGCTGGAGTAACTCAGCAGGATAGGCAGCATCTCTGAATAGGAACGGGTGACATTTCGGATCGAGACCTTTCTTCAGGCCAGACAGACTAGATTAGACAGTCGACTAGAGGCTAGACAAGACTATTCAGACTAGACACTAGTCGGGGGGGTAGAGGCGCGGCCGGCCATGCGGCAACAACAGGACTTACTTTGGACAGGAAGCCGTTCTTGGTCGCCCTCGACGCCATTTTGTGTGTGTGTGTGTGGCGCTTGCGCTGTCGCGGGCGCGCGCGCTGCAGGCCGGCCAATAGGAGGCCGCCCCGTCTCCACACGTCACAGAGGCCGGCAGACGGGGTGGCAGCGACGCCCATGCGCACGCGCGCCTAACTAAACTCCACCTCCCAGAAGGGCGTTGCGCGCGCGCGCCGGTCAACGTCGACAGACGCCCGTCGCAGAGCCTTGTGGGTATTGTGGTCCGTCGCGACCAGGCGGCCATCATCGGCGGCGGTTGCCATAGTTACCGGCTCAAGCGGCGGGCGCCGTGATGGCGACTGTTCCAATACAGGCGACATTCAACCTGTAACACAGGCGGCAGCGAGGGAACAGGGGCGTCACCGGACACTCAGGGAGGTTTAGGTGTAACATCCCGCCTGTCACACAGAACAGGTAAAGGGGGCGCGATGAGAGGGTGGGATGAGCACGGTGTGGATGGAAGGCGAGGGCATCTGGTGAAGGGGGTACAGTGGAGTGTGTGTACCTGGCTAATACAATACAAGAATGCTTTATTAGGCAAGTATGTTTTGCAACATACAAGGAATTCCATTTGCCAAGTCAGTCATATGGAGGGCAGTAAAGGTGTGTGCACCTGGTTAAGGGGGGAGGGGCAGTAAAGGTGTGGGCACCTGGTTAAGGGGGGAGGGGCAGTAAAGATATGGGCACCTGAAGGGAGGGGAGGAGCAGCAAAGGTGTGGGCACCTGGTTAAGGGGGGAGTGCAGTAAAGGTGTGGGCACCTGGTGAAGGGGCAGTAAAGGTGTGGGCACCTGGTTAAGGGGGGAGTGCAGTAAAGGTGTGGGCACCTGGTGAAGGGGCAGTAAAGGTGTGGGCACCTGGTTAAGGGGGGAGTGCAGTAAAGGTGTGGGCACCTGGTGAAGGGGCAGTAAAGGTGTGGGCACCTGAAGGGGAGGTGAGGAGCAGCAAAGGTGTGGGCACCTGGTGAAGGGGCAGTAAAGGTGTGGGCACCTGAAGGGGAGGTGAGGAGCAGCAAAGGTGTGGGCACCTGGTTAAGGGGGGGAGAGGCAGTAAAGGTGTGGGCACTGGTGAAGGGGCAGTAAAGGTGTGGGCACCTGAAGGGAGGGGAGGAGCAGTAAAAGTAAGGGCACCTGGTTTAGTTTACAGATACAGCGTGGAAACAGACCCTTCGACCCACCGAGTCTGCACTGACCAGTGATCCCCGCAGACTGACACCACCCTAGGCACACTAGGGACCCTTTACATACTCAGCCAATTAACCTACAAGGTTTGTACGTCTTTGGAGTGTGGGAGGAAACCAAAGATCTTAGAGAAACCCCACGCAGGTCATGGGGAGAACGTACAAACTCCGTGCAGACAGCACCCGTAGTCGGGATCGAACCTGGGTCTCTGGCGCTGCAAGCGCTGTAAGGCAGCAAACTCTGCCGCTCCGCCACCTGCGGTGGTGAAGGGGGGGGTGGGGAGAGGCGGTAAAGGTGTGGGCACCTGGTGAAGGGGGGGCAGTGAAGGTGTGCTCACCTGGAGAATGGGAGATAATGATGATGTGCACCTGGTGAAGGGAGAACAGTGAAGTTGTGGGCACCTGGCGAAGAAGGGATAATGAAGATGTGTGCACTTAGTGAAGGTGGGGACACCTGTTCAGGGGGGAGGCAGTGAATGTGTCGGGACCTGGTGAAGGGGCAGTGAAGGTGTATGCACCTGGTGAAGGGGCAGTGAGGGTGTGTGTACCTTAATCACGTGGTTCTTGATTCCCTTACTCTGGGTAAAAGACCTGAGTAAGGGGCATTCACCCCATCTATTCTCATGATTTTATACACCTCTGTAACATCACCCCTATGCCTCCTGCGCTCCAAGGAATAAATTCCTAGCCTGTCCAACCTCTCCCGACAGGTCAGAATTTCGAGTCCTGGCACAAGCTCGTAAATCTTCCCTGCACCTTTTTCCAGCTTAATAGACAATAGACAATAGGTGCAGGAGTAGGCCATTCGGCCCTTCAAGCCAGCACCGCCATTCAATGTGATCATGGCTGATCATCCCCAATCGGTACCCCGTTCCTGCCTTCTCCCCATATCCCCTGACTCCGCTATTTTTAAGAGCCCTATCTAGCTCTCTCTTGAAAGCATCCAGAGAACCGGCCTCCACTGCCCTCTGAGGCAGAGAATTCCACAGACTCACCACTCTCTGTGAGAAAAAGTGTTTCCTCGACATCTGTCCTGCAGCAGAGGGTGGCCAAAACTGATCCCAATACTCCAAACGCGGCCTTACCTACATCTTGTACAACTGTAACATAATGTTCTAACTTCCACACTCCATTGGCATTCTCTCCAAGGATGCTGCCTGATCTGCTGAGTTACTCTAGCACTTTGTGTCTTTCTATACTCAATTCCCTGACTGATGAAAGCCCATGTGTCAAGAGCTTTTGCCGCCACCCTATCTACCCACATGGCCACTTTCAAGGAATTGTGTGCCTGTATTCCTTATTTTACAGTTCAGTTTAGTTTATTTCCATGTGTACTGAGGTACAGTGAAAAGCTTTTGTTGTGTGCTAACCAGTCAGCAGAAAGATAATACATGATCACAATGAACCTAGATGATGATCCTAAATAAATCCAAGGTAGAGAAAAATGCTGGAGAAACTCAGCACTTTTGTCTACCTTCGATTTTTTTCAGCATCTGCAGTTCCTACTTAAACAAAATAAATCCAAGATCCCTCTGGCCTCCATCACGTCCCAGAGCCCTACGCTGTGAGGTTGTGAGTTCCATTTCATGATATTTTCTTAGAACAGCTTCATGTTCAACCTTGATATGCTAGACTTGATATTGTACGAGGTGGGGTTAATTAATGACCTCAGAATGAAGGGTCCTGGGTTGCAGCAACGTAAATATGATTGAAGTTTGAGGGTTAGAAGAAGTAGATACTATTAGAAGACTGATATTTTAAACAAAGATAGACAAAAATGCTTGAGAAACAGCGGTTGAGGCAGTATCTATGGAGCGAAGGAATAGGTGACGTTTCGGGTGGAGACCCTTTCAGTCTGAAGAAGATTCTCGACCCAAAACGTCACCTATTCCTTCGCTCCATAGATGCTACATCACCCGCTGAGTTTCTACAGCATTATTGTCTACCTTCAATTTTTCCAGCATCTGCAGTTCTTTCTTAGATATTTTAAACAAGAGTAACAGTGAAAACAGAAGCAGCTAAAGTGAATTACATATGGGGTCATACATCAATACACAGTACAGACACCTTCCAAATAGAGAACAGTTCAAAGGGCAAGACATTGGGTTAGCACGCAACATAGAAACATAGAAAATAGGTGCAGGAGTAGGCCATTCGGCCCTTTGAGCCTGCACCGCCATTCAATATAATCATGGCTGATCATCCAACTCAGTATCCTGTACCTGCCTTCTCTCCATACCCCCTGATCCCTTTAGCCACAAGGGCCACATCTAACTCCCTCTTAAATATAGCCAATGAACTGGCCTCAACTACCTTCCGTGGCAGAGAATTCCACAGATTCACCACTCTCTGTGTGAAAATTTGTTTTCTCATCTCGGTCCTAAAAGACTTCCCCCTTATCCTTAAACTGTGACCCCTTGTTCTGGACTTCCACAACATCGGGAACAATCTTCCTGCATCTAGCCTGTCCAACCCCTTAAGAATTTTATAAGTTTCTATAAGATCCCCCCTCAATCTTCTAAATTCTAGCGAGTACAAGCCGAGTCTATCCACTGCCTTCATATGAAAGTCCTGCCATCCCAGGAATCAGTCTGGTGAACCTTCTCTGAACCTTCTCTGTACTCCCTCTATGGCAAGAATGTATTTTCTCAGATTAGGAGACCAAAACTTTGAGGGAATCCCCGTTCCAGCGCAGGTCCACAGAAACTGCAGGTACAGCAAGAACAGCACCTGGAAACAAAGGGGAAGCCTCCATTGTGTCCGGAAACGTGGCCGCCGGGCAGGACTTCAGGTCAGAATGAAGCGCAGGGGACTTCGGCCCCCTCTCCCTACTATCCTACTGGCTAATGTACAGTCCCTTGAAAACAAAGTGGAGGACTTAAGGGCAAGACTGCTTTATCAAAGGGAGCTGAGGGAATGCTCTGTGTTCTGTTTCACAGAGACATGCCTCACCCCCAGCTCCCCAGACTCAGCGGTCCAGCCTGAAGGGTTCTCCATCCACCGCATGGACCGTACCCTGGCATCTGGGAAAGGGAGAGGAGGGGGCGTCTGCCTCATGGTCAACTCTGCGTGGTGTTCCGACGTGGCAGTCCTGTCCAACTCCTGCTCTCCACACCTTGAACATCTGGCGGTGAAGTGCCGTCCCTTCTACCTCCCGAGAGAATTCACCTCCGTTATCCTGACCGCGGTCTACATCCCACCCCAGGCAGACGTCCGTCTGGCACTGGAGGAGCTGCAGGCCGTGGTCAACAGACACCAGACGTCTTACCCCGAGGCATTTACCACCATTGCTGGGGACTTCAATAAGGCGAACCTCAAGAAATCACTCCCCAACTTCCACCAACATGTCTCCTGCTGCACCAGAGGACCTAACACCCTCGACCACTGCTACACCACCATCAAGAATGCCTATCGTTCTATCCCTCGCCCTCACTTCGGTAAATCCGACCATACCGCGGTGCTGCTTCTTCCTGCCTACAAGCAGCAATTAAAGAGCGCACCCCCAGAAATGAGGACAGCACAGAGCTGGTCGGGGGGGGCAGAAGAACAACTCCAGGACTGTTTGGAGTCTGTAGACTGGGCAATGTTCAAGGACTCGGCAACGGACTTGAACGAATATGCCACAGTCGTTACAGACTTCATAAAGAAATGTGTGGAGGACTGCATCCCTACAAAAACCTTCCGAGTGTTTCCCAATCAGAAACCTTGGATGAACTTTGAGATCCGCACTCTCCTGAAGTCCAGACACAGGGCATTCACTTCCAACGATACAGTGGCCTACATGAAGACCAGATACGACCTTGGTAAGGCCATCAAAAAGGCCAAACGGGACTTCTGCTCCAAACTGGAGGACGAGACAGATGTTCGGCAGCTGTGGCAGGGTCTGAATGCAATCACCTCCTACAAGGCAAAACCAGGAGGCAGCTCGAATGCCGGTGTAACATCACTCCCTGACGAGCTCAATGCGTTTTACGCACGCTTTGACAGGGAGAATACTGATGTGCCTTCCCGATCCCCCATTCGATGCGATGGCATTTCAGTCTCAGTCACAGAGGCCGATGTCAGGAAATCCTTCAGAGGGGTGAACCCCCGAAAAGCACCTGGTCCTGATGGTATACCCGGTCGTGTTCTAAAAACCTGTGCGGACCAACTGGCGGGAGTTTTTACGGACATTTTCAACCTCTCACTTCTGAGGTCTGAGGTCCCCACCTGCTTTAAAAGGGCATCAATTGTACCGGTGCCCAAGAAGAGTAAGGTGACATGCCTCAATGACTATCGACCAGTGGCACTAACGCCGGTGGTGATGAAGTGCTTTGAGAGGTTAATCATGGAGCAAATCAACTCCTACATCGACAAAAACCTGGACCCACTGCAGTTCGCGTACCGCCACAACAGATCAACGGTGGATGCGATCTCGCTGGCCCTCCACTCCGCACTGGACCACTTGGACAACAAAAACTCATATGTCAGGCTGTTATTCATTGATTACAGCTCGGCATTTAACACAATCATCCCCTCCAAACTGGTTACCAAACTCGCAGAACTGGGTCTCTGCGCATCCCTCTGCAACTGGATCCTTGACTTCCTCGTCCACAGACCACAGTCTGTTCGTATTGGTGGAAATGTGTCAGCCTCAATAACAATCAGCACGGGAGCACCTCAAGGCTGCGTGCTCAGCCCCCTGCTGTACTCACTCTATACCCATGACTGCGTAGCGAACCACAGTGCGAACTCCATCATCAAGTTCGCTGACGACACCACTATTGTGGGGCGTATCACTGATGGGGATGAGTCAGAGTACAGAAGAGAGATCGAGCAACTGTCCATATGGTGCCAGCGCAATAACCTGGCCCTCAACACCAGCAAAACCAAGGAACTGATTGTGGACTTTGGAAGGAATAGGAGGGGGACCCACAGCCCCATTTATATCAACGGGTCGATGGTTGAAAGGGTCAAGAGCTTCAAATTCCTGGGCGTGCACATCTCTGAAGATCTTTCCTGGTCCGAGAACACTAATGCAATCATCAAAAAAGCACATCAGCGCCTCTACTTCCTGAGAAGATTACGGAGAGTCGGATTGTCAAGGAAGACTCTCTCTAACTTCTACAGGTGCACAGTCGAGAGCATGCTGACCGGTTGCATCGTGGCTTGGTTCGGCAACTTGAGCGCCCTGGAAAGGAAAAGACTACAAAAAGTAGTAAACACTGCCCAGTCCATCATCGGCACTGACCTTCCTTCCATCGAGGGGATTTATCGCAGTCGCTGCCTCAAAAAGGCTGGCAGTATCATCAAAGACCCACACCATCCTGGCCACACACTCATCTCCCTGCTACCTTCAGGTAGAAGGTACAGGAGCCTGAAGACTGCAACAACCAGGTTCAGGAATAGTTACTTCCCCTCAGCCATCAGGCTATTAAACCTGGCTCGGACAAAACTCTGACTATTACCAACCACTTCTGTTATTTGCACTATCAGTTTATTTATTCATGTGTGTATATATTTATATCATGGTATATGGACACATTTATCTGTTTTGTAGTAAATGCCTACTATTTTCTGTGTGCTTAAGCAAAGCAAGAATTTCATTGTCCTATACAGGGACACATGACAATAAACTCACTTGAACTCACTTGAACTTGAAACTGTATGCAATACTCCAGGTGTGGTCTCACCAAGACCCTGTACAACTGCAGTAGAACCTTCCTGCTCTTGTACTCAAATCCTTTTGCTATGAATGCTAACATACCATTCACTTTCTTCACTGCCTGCTGCACCTGCATGCCAACTTTCAATGACTGGTATACCATGACACCCAGGTCTCGTTGCATCTCCCCTTTTCCTAATCGCCCACCATTCAGATAATAGTCTACTTTCCTGTTTTTGCCACCTAAGTGGATAACCTCACATTTATCCACATTATACTGCATCTGCCTTGCATTTGCCCACTCACCCAACCTATCCAAGTCACCTTGCAGCCTCCTAGCATCCTCCTCACAGCTAACACTGCCCCCCAACTTCGTGTCATCCGTAAACTTGGAGATGTTGCATTCAATTCCCTCATCCAGATCATTAATACATTTCACAGAGACAATTTCCCACCATTTTAGGTAGAAAACCATGGACTCCCACTACATTATGGATGTAAAAAAGGATTCCCCCCCATCAAAGCTACAATTACAGAGACATCATAAGAGCAGTGGGCAGTTGCTATAGACCTGCACGGGAAGGTAGACGCTCCCACCCCCACGAGTCTCGGGCAGATGGGGCTCGTCAGCCTGAGACCGCAGTCCATCTAGGAGAGGGAAAACTCTGATTTAAAACCTCCACTACCTTGTGGCCATATCCAGTCATGGAAAAGGCTCCAGGAGTAAACTGAAAATCCAGAGTTGGAGCCCCTAAGGCAGTTCGTCGTTGTCTACAACCTCGCTCTGGCAGCTCCTGCGATGGCGCTGGTGCCAAACTGTTACGGCCCTGCTGTTCCTTTGGATCGATCAGCAACGTGGAGAGGGGGGACGTGCTGCATGGGCAACAGCCTGTCCTCCATATGACATCGCCCAGGCTTGCATCCGACCACACATCACCCATGGTCAGTCATGACTGAGAGGGGCATACTACTACTATGAGAGCAGTCCAACAAAAGGGAGAGGCAAGACAAATGGGGAGAGGAAAAAGATGCAAATGTAGAAAGAGGTGGTTCTCTGTTCATTAGGATGTTATAAAATAAATTATTTAACAGTTTTATAGTTTAACGGATAAGAAGGAATTTATTTCCCCTCAGTGCAGGAACAAATCTAGGAAGCAGAAACGTTAGTAATTGTAGGTTTGGAGAGACATGGTGGAATGTTTTTTTCCATCCATGATGTAGTGGCAGTCCAGAGTTTTCTGCCTAAAAAGGTGGTGAAAGCCGAAACCTTTACCACATCGAACGTACCTGTATGAGCAAATAGATTTAGAACATAGAACATTATAACACAGGTAGCCCACAATGTCTGTGCTGAAGATGATGCCAAGACCAACTCTTATTTGCCTGCATATAATCTATATCCCTCTGTTCTCTGCATATCCAAGTCTCTTAAACGGCACTGTCATATCTGCCTCCACCACTGAGCCCACCAGTACGTTCCAGACACTCACCATTCCCTGTGTATAAAAACAACTTGTCCCGCCCGTCTTTAAACTTTGCCACTTTAATCTTAAAGGTTGCGCTCTGTGATCGATTTATAGAGTAATACAGTGTGGAAACAGGCCCTTCGGCCCAACTTGCCCACACCGGCCAACATGTCCCAGCTACACTGGTCCCACTTGCCTGCATTTGGTCCATATCCCTCCAAACTTGTCTTATCCATGTACCTGTCTAATTGTTTCTTAAACAATGGGATAGTCCCAGCCTCAACTACTGTACCTTCTCTGGCAGCTTGTTCCATACATCCACCACCCTTTGTGTGCTATTTGATATTTCCTTCCTGAGATAAAGGTTTTGACTGTCTACCCGATCTATGCCTCTCATGTACTTCTATCAGGTCTCCCCCACAACCTTCCCTCAACGTCCAGAGAATATAATCCAAGTCTGTCCAAACTCACCCTGTAGCTGAAACCCTCTAATCTAGGCATCATTCTGGGAAACCTCCTCTGCACCCTTTCCAAAGCCTCACATGCTTCCTGTAATGGGGCAACCAGAACTGTAAGCAATACTCCAAATGCAGCCTCACCAAAGTTCTATAAAGCTGCATTGTGACTCCCTGACATATTTATTGTAATATATATCTATATATAGAAGAGAACTAAAAAAACAAGATGGGGCGACAAGATGAGGTACGAAGGTAAACTAGCCAAGAATATAAAGGAGGATAGTAAAAACTTCTTTAGGTATGTGAAGAGGAAAAAATTAGTTAAGACTAAAGTTGGACCATTGAAGACTGAAAAGGGTGAATTTATTAAGGGGAACAAGGAAATGGCAGATGAGTTGAACAGGTACTTTGGATCCATCTTCACTAAGGAGGACACATACAATCTCCCTTAAGTACTAGTGGCCAGAGGATCTGGGGTGACGGAGGAACTGAAGGAAATCCACATTAGGCAGGAAATGGGTTTGGGTAGACTGATGGGACTGAAGGCTGATAAATCCCCAGGGCCTGACGGTCTGTATCCCAGGGTACTTAAGGAAGTGGCTCTAGAAATCGTGGATGCATTGGTGATCATTTTCCAATGTTCTATAGATTCAGGGTCAGTTCCTGTGGATTGGAGGGTAGCTAGTGTTATCCCACTTTTTAAGAAAGGCGGGAGAGAGAAAACAGGAAATTATAGACCAGTTAGCCTGACATCGGTGGTGGGGAAGATGTTGGAGTCAATCATAAAAGATGAAATAGAGGCACATTTGGACAGCAGTAACTGGATCGGTCCAAGTCAGCATGGATTTACGAAGGGGAAATCATGCTGGGTGAGTGGGCAGATGCATGGCAGATGTAGTTTAATGTGTTTAAATGTGAGGTGGCAAAAATAGGAAGGAAGATTATTATTTAAATGGTGTCACGTTGGGAAAAGGGGAAGTATAACGGGATCTGGGGGTCCTTGTTCATCAGTCAATGAAAGTAAGCATGCAGGTACAGCAGGCAGTGAAGAATGCGAATGGCATGTTGGCCTTCATAACAAGAGGAGTTGAGTATAGGAGCAAATAGGTCCTTCTGCAGTTGTACAGAGCCCTAGTGAGACTACACCTGGAGTATTGTGTGCAGTTTTGGTCTCCAAATTTGAGGAAGGACATTCTGGCTATTGAGGGAGTGCAGCGTAGGTTCACAAGGTTAATTCCCAGGATGGCGAGACTGTCATATGCTGAGAGAATGGAGCGGCTGGGCTTGTATACTCTGGAATTTAGAAGGATGAGAGGAAATCTTATTGAAACATATAAGATTATTAAGGGTTTAGACATGCAGGAGACAGGAAACATGTTCCCGATGTTGGGGGAATTCCAGAACCAAGGGCCACAGTTTAAGAATAAGGGATAAGCCTTTTAGAACGGAGATGAGGAAGCACTTTTTCTCACAGAGAGTTGTGAGTCTGTGGAATTCTCTGCCTCAGAGGGCAGTGGAGGCCGGTTCTCTGGATACTTTCAAGAGAGAGCTAGATAGGGCTCTTAAAGATAGCGTTACGAGTCAGGGGATATGGGGAGAAGGCAGGATCGGAGTACTGATTGGGGATGATCAGCCATGATCTCATTAAATGGCGGTGCTGGCTCGAAGGGCCGAATGGTCTACTCCTGCACCTATTGTATATTGTCTATATGGTTGCGGATGAATGCAGCAAGATAATTTTGATGTTAACAACTCTTTGGTGGAGGTACGATAGGCCAATGGATCTCTTTCTGTAGTAGAGATTTATACGAGTCTGTTTTGCTATAGGTATACAACTACAGGATGTTGGATATGAAATAACGTAAAGCTCAATATTCTGAATGAGAATATTATATTGTATTGGTTGCAAGTTCAGCAATTCCTGAGGTGTGAAACCAAATGTAATCTCCCTGGGGTAACCAAATCAAGAACTAGGGGACATTGGTTTAAGGTGAGAGGGGAACCTGAGGGGCAACTATTTTACACAGAGGGTAGTGGGTATATGGAACAAGCTTCCAGAGGAAATAGCTGTTGCAGTTATTATAACATTTGGACAGGTACATGGATAGGAAAGATTATGAGCCAAATGTAGACAATGGAACTAGCATAGATGAGACATCTTCATCAGCATGGACGAGTTGGGCTGAAGGGTTTATAGACAATAGACAATAGGTGCAAGAGTAGGCCATTCGGTCCTTCGGGCCAGCACCGCCATTCAATGTGATCATGGCTGATTAACCCCAATCAGTACCCCGTTCCTGCCTTCTCCCCATATCCCCTGACTGACTCCGCTATCTTTAAGAGCCCTATCAAGCTCTCTCTTGAAAGTATCCAGAGGACCGGCCTCCACCTCCCTCTGAGGCAGAGAATTCCACAAACTCACAACTCTCTGTGTGAAAATGTGTTTCCTCATCTCCGTTCTAAATTACTTACCCCTTATTCTTAAACTGTGGCTCCCCCAGGAACATGTTTCTGTGCTGTACGAGACAAGACGTCACAATGGTCTTATGTTGAGTGACAATTTAGTCTGCCCATTTGGAAGACAAAATGATCTTGTTTTTTATCTCTAACCAGACAGACTATACGGTTTGCTCAGATAAATACTCACTACCTTGTAGAGATAGCAATAAATCTTTTCGCCCAATTTGGTAGCTGCACCCAGAACGGTTTCAATAATATCCTTCTCCCTGTAGACTGGGTTTTGTGTTTCAGATTTCCTGCAGTGATACACGGTGCTCAAATGCTTGGTGATATCTCTCTCACCCCGTCTGGCACAGCTCAGGTAGACTTCGCACACCATGCAGTAAAAGTTCTGCACACACTCCGGGACGGGTTGGATACACGGGTATTTGACAGCCCATTCATTCTTAAATTCATGGCAGGTCTTCTTGTTGCGCTGATGCCTCATCTTCCCTTAACTCCTCTGAGAGGAACGTGCTGCAGGAGGGGCAGAAGCCCAAGTCTCGGACATGTGGGATTCACACTCGCCTTGCACATCCAGGCTTTGCAAACTTTCAATTTTCAAACTTGTTGCGCTGGTTGAAATATTCAAGCAGAAAAATAAAATCTCATGGACAGATATCCCTCAGTAACACAGACATCACAATAACATGCTGTGACAGAGCAAGAGGACATCTTGCCAGATGACGATTACCTTTTTCATCAGCTTGACCCATTGACCTATTTCTCTCTTATTCAAGCATTATTCTGTTTTTTTCAACAGCACAACCTGGGCACCTTTGCCGTGTGTGCTGTGCACCACAGAATGCATACTGTCGGGTTGCATCACAACTTGGTTTGGGATCAGCTCTGCCCATGACCACTGAAAACCACAGAGAGTTGTAGATAGACAAAAGTGCTGGAGAAACTCAGCGGGTGCGGCAGCATCTATGGAGCGAAGGAAATAGGCAACGTTTCGGGCCGAAACCCTTCTTCAGACTGGTGTAGGATGGGGGGGGGGGGGGGGTGGGAAGAAGAAAGAAAGAGGAGGAGCCAGAGGGCTGAGGGAGAGCTGAGAAGGGAAGGAGACAATAAGGTCTACTGGAAATTGGAGAATTCAATGTTTATGCCGCTGGGGTATAAACTGCCCAAGCGGAATATGAGGTGCTGCTCCTCCAATTTCCGGTGGTGCAGATTTCTAGATGTAGCATGGACCTGACTCCCCCACCTCTGACTCCATCTACACCATGGCAGGTGTAGGGGTCAGTCTGAAGAAGTGTCAGTCTGAAGAAGGGTCTCGACCCAAAACGTCACTTATTCCTTCGCTCCATAGATGCTGCCTCACCCGCTGAGTTTCTCCAGCATTTTTGTCTCCCTTCGATTTTTCCAGCATCTGCAGTTCCTTCTTAAACACACCATCTACACCACGCTGCATGGGAAAAGCAGCCAACATAATCAAAGACTTGTCCCACCCCGGCCATTCCTTCTTCTTGCTCCCATCCGGCAGAAGGTACAGAAGGTTGAAAGTCCGCAGCACCGGACTCAAGAACAGCTTCTTCCCCTCTGTTATTAGGCATTTGAACAATCCTTCTATAAGCCAGGGTTCTGTCCGATTCACCTCTACCTCATTGTGGACATAGGACTCTGTCTATATTCTGCACTCTGTATCTTCCCCTTTGCTCTAGTTATTGCACTTGTGTTTGACGATTGTATTTCTGTATATTTTTTATCTGATCTGATTGGAAAATATGTAAAACAAAGCTTTTCACTGTACCTCGGTACACATGACAATAATAAACCGAAACCACTCTGTGTGTCCATCATTTGAGAATCAGCCATGACCTAATTTAGTTCACTTTGGAGATACAGCATGGAAACAGGCCCTTCGGCCGACCGAGTCCACGCTGGCCAGCGATCCCTGCACACTAACGCTATCCTACACACACTAGGGACAATTTTGCATTCATACCAAGCCAATTAGCCTACAACTCTGTAAGATTTTGGAGTGTGGGAGGAAACTGGAGATTCCGAAGAAAACCCACGCAAGTCACAGGGAGAACGGTCAAACTCAGTACAGACAGCACCCGTAGTCAGAATAGAACCCGGGTCTCTAGCAATGTAAGGCAGAAACTCTACCGCTGCACCACTGTGCCGGAAAATGGAATAGTGGAATAGATTGCAGGGTTTACTGCAACTCCTGGTTATTGAAAACAATTCCTTCTTATTATTTCTCAATGTGAGGGTCATCGTTCTTATGCTCCACAATAAAAGGCATCTACACTAGGGATGATTCCGTTTTATGAGGCAAGTAGATTTCAGTCATAGAGGGATACTGTAGGGGTTAATGCTGTAGTAGACATTTTATTTTAACTATAGGAGACATTTTAAAGCTGAATGTGCTATTCTACTAAAAACAGGCTTTGCAGATCGACCTTCACGGTACCAGAGAAACACAGATAAGAATTTGTCTTTCAGAGTTTATCAAAGAATAGACATTCCAATGTCCGGAGCTAACATCCTGTGATGCCTCCATATCACACAATGGTACCTTCTTGTCATAGCAGCTGTTCAACCTTGAACTTAATTTTAAAAAAAACCCATCATGTCTTTTTGCAGACTGGCGTTCTTTTATGTATGGAAAATTACTGAATGTGCTTTGAGCTGCTTTAAACTGTATAAATATTGCCTATACTTCTGTGTATTCCTTGAGAGGGCAGTAGCAGGTGTCTGAGTGTACCACGGTACTCTCAGGCCTCTGTACCTTCTCCCACCATGGTGTTTAAGTAAAAAGCTTTTAACTGAGACTCGTGGTCTTTGAATTATTTTACAGTTTAAGTTGAGGCGACTATCACTGCCTACTATTTTCTGTGTGCTTAAGCAAAGCAAGAATTTCATTGTCCTATACAGGGACACATGACAATAAACTCACTTGAACTTGAACTTGAAACAGGCCCTTAGGCCCAATTAGCCCACACCGGCCAACGTGTCCCAGCTACACTAGTCCCACCTGCCTGTGTTTGGTCCATATCCCTCCAAACCAGTCTTATCCATGGTACACAAAATTGCTGGGGAAACTCAGCGGGTGCAGCAGCATCTATGGAGCGAAGGAAATAGGCGACGTTTCGGGCCGAAACCCTTCTTCAGACTCCTTGTGAAACTGTCTCCGGAGAGAGGAGGAGAACTTCTTCAAAGTAGGCATACCTTGAGGAGATATCGCAGTGGAGTAGACAAAGTGTTCAAAAGGGAACTGCAGATGCTGGAATATCGAAGGTACACAAAATTGCTGGGGAAACTCAGCGGGTGCAGCAGCATCTATGGAGCGAAGGAAATAGGCGACGTTTCGGGCCGAAACCCTTCTTCAGACTTATCCATGTACCTGTCTATTTGCTTCTTAAACGTTGGGATAGTCCCTG
Source organism: Amblyraja radiata (assembly GCF_010909765.2). Lineage (NCBI taxonomy): Eukaryota > Metazoa > Chordata > Chondrichthyes > Rajiformes > Rajidae > Amblyraja > Amblyraja radiata. The sequence continues at coordinate 8,690,106 of NC_045961.1, forward strand.
CCTCAACTACCCCCTCCTCTGGCAGTTTGTTCCATATACCCACCATCCTTTGTGTGAAAAAGTTACCCCTCAGATTCCTATTACATTTTTTCCCCTTCATCTTAACCCTATGTCCACTAGTCCTCAATTCACCTACTCTGGGCAAGAGACTCTGCGCATCTACCCGATCTATTTCTCTCATGATTTTATACACCTCTATAAGATCACCTCTCATCCTCCTGCGCTCCAAGGAATAGAGTCCCAGCCGACTCAAGCTCTCCCTATAACTCAGACCCTCTGGTCCTGGCAACATCCTCGTAAATCTCTGCAACCCTTTCCTGCTTGACAACATCTTTCCGAAAACATGGTACCCAGAACTGAACACAGTACTCTAAATGCGGGCTCACCAATGCCTTATAGAAGTAATTTTCCTTTTCTTACCTGCCCTCTTCATTGCCTTCCTTCCTTAGGAGGTCATTCTGCAGTTGTACAGAGCCCTAGTGAGACCACACCTGGATTATTGTGTGCAGTTTTGGTCCCCTAATTTGAGGAAGGACATTCTTGCTATTGAGGGAGTGCAGCGTAGGTTCACAAGGTTAATTCCCGGGATGGCGGGACTGTCATATGCTGAGAGAATGGAGCAGCCGGGCTTGTACACTCTGGAGTTTAGAAGGATGAGAGGGCATCTCATTGAAATATATAAGATTGTTAAGGGCTTGGACACGCTAGTGGCAGGAAACATGTTCCCGATGTTGGGGGAGTCCAGAACCAGGGGCCACGGTTTAAGAATAAGGAGTAAGCCATTTAGAACGGAGACGAGGAAACACTTTTTCTCACAGAGAGTGGTGAGTCTGTGGAATTCTCTGCCTCAGAGGGCGGTGGAGGCCGGTTCTCTGGATGCTTTCAAGAGAGAGCTAGATAGGGCTCTTTAAAATAGCGAAGTCAGGGGATATGGGGAGAAGGCAGGAACAGGGTACTGATTGAGGATGATCAGCCATGATCACATTGAATGGCAGTGCTGGCTCGAAGGGCCGAATGGCCTACTCCTGCACCTATTGTCTATTGCGAGTCCCCGCGAGGCATTGGGCCACTTTTAATTTGTTTTGCTTGCCGGCCCTTCCATTGCCAGCACCAAAGGGAGCCCAGCACAAACTCCCCCATCTGAGGAGTTTGGAAGAAGAAAATCCCAGGCAGGATGTCAGTCAGGAGTCACAAGGAACTGTGGATGCTGGAAAACACAAATAAATAAAAAATGCTATATAAAGGAACTGCAGATGCTGGTGTAGACCAAAGATAGACACAAAATGCTGGATGTTTAAGGAAGAACTGCTGGAAAAATCAAAGGCAGATAAAAATGCTGGAGAAACTCAGCGGTGAGGCAGCATCTATGGAGCGAAGGAATAGGTGACGTTTCGGGTCGAAACCCTTCGGTCTACCACAAAATGCTGGAGTAGCTCAGACAGGTCAGTCTGAAGAAGGGTTTCGGCCCGAAACGTTGCCTATTTCCTTCGCTCCATAGATGCTGCTGCACCCGCTGAGTTTCTCCAGCATTTTTGTGTACCTTCGATTTTCCAGCATCTGCAGTTCCTTCTTAAACACAGGTCAGGCAGCATTTCTGGAGAAAATGGATAGGTGACGTTTCGGGTCGAGACCTTTCTTCAGATTGAAGAAATGCCCGCACCTTTCGGTACTTGTGGATGTGACAATGAACTTTGTACAGTGGCTATGCTGTATGTCAATATCACTTCATTCACCAGGCAGTACTAAGGAACATTGTAATGGGGACAGAAAAGTGCTTTGGAAATATAAATTGCTTATTCCCCTTGTTTTATAGCATGACTTTCAAGGGCCAGTATAGGCTTGATGATGGTGCCAGTGCTGCAACGGACTGCTTTCCAGTAAGAAAGATCTTCAAGAGAGGATACCAAAGTAAGTACCCATTTTATAACTTCTTTCCAGGGCCACTGTGACTGTTACTATGCCTGTTCTCCCTGCAGCCCCATTATACTCATGTTCCATTATACTCCTGCCCCCTCCATGCACATCAACCTCCAAATCAGAGTAACTTCCACCTGTAGCATCATGATTAGTTCATAAGTCTTCTTGCTTATCGCGTGCACAGCCTAAAGTTCTCGGTCAACTTGTTCTATTTGATCTAATTGTTTGTGCACGTCGGGTTGATTCCATTAGTCGAAACAGGGTGGACCACGTGAAGGTTGCAATCTCCATCCTCACTTCATGGGACGACAGATGGTGCAATGGGCTAAGTGTTCGGCTGGCAACCGGAAGGTAGCCGGTTCGAATCCCGCTTGGAGTGCATACTGTCGTTGTGTCCTTGGGCAAGACACTTCACCCACCTTTGCCTGTGTGTGAATGTGTGTGAGTGATTGGTGGTGGTCGGAGGGGCCGTAGGCGCAGAATGGCAGCCACGCTTCCGTCAGTCTGCCCCAGGGCAGCTGTGGCTACAGAAGTAGCTTACCACCACCGAGTGTGACTGAGGAGTGAATGAATAATGCGATGTAATATATAAATCCCATCCATTATTATTACTATTATAAGCAATTGGAGCAGAATCAGGCCATTTGGCCCATCAAGTCTACTCCGCCATTCAATCATGGCCGATCTAACTTTCCCTCTTCACCCCATTCTCCTGCCTTCTCCCCGTAACCCCTGACACCTGTACTAATCAAGAATCTACCTATCTCTGCCTTAAAAATATCCATTGACGGCCTCCACAGCCTCCTGTGGCAAAGAATTCCACAGGTTAATCTTGGGTGCACTGTTTCAACTCACCACACTTGGAAACAATGAAAGATTCCTAGAATCCTAAACTGTACACAGTCGCAGGAATCAGGAGTAAAACACTCCCTCGGATGCATGTATGTCCTTCCTTGGGTAAGGAGAACAAGAATGTACATAAATACTTCCCGAAGCCCTGATTCAATGGGAACAAGCCTGTCATAGTCGTATAGAGTTATAGTGTCATACAGCATGGAAATTGGCCCAACTTGCGCATGCTGACCAACATGTCGCAGCTACACTAATCCCACCTGCCTGCGTTTGGCCTATATCCTTCTAAAACCCGTCCTATGCATGTACCTGTATAACTTTCTTATACATGATAGTCCCTGCGTCAAATACCTCCTCTGGCAGCTCGTTCCTTAAGCCCCCCTCGCCTCTCTACTGGGTGTCACAAGGTAGACAAAAATGCTGGAGAAACTCAGCGGGTGAGGCAGCATCGATGGAGCGAAGGAATAGGTGTCATTTTGGGTTGAGACCCTTCTTCAGACTGATGTGGGGGTGGAAAGAAGAAAGGAAGAGGCGGCGACAGTGGGCTGTGGGAGAACTGGGAAGGGGAGGGGAAGGATGGAGAAAGCAAGGACTACCTGAAATTGGAGAAGTCAATGTTCATACCGCTGGGGTGTAAACTACCCAAGCGAAATATGAGGTGCTGCTCCTCCAATTTGCAGTGGGCCTCACTCTGGCCATGGAGGAGGCCCAGGGCAGAAAGGTCGGATATGGAATGGGAGGAGGAGTTGAAGTGCTGAGCCACCGGGTGATCAGGTTGGTTAATGCGAACTGTGCAGAGGTGTTGGGCGAAGCGATCGCCAAGCCTGCGCTTGGTCTCATCGGTGTTTGCTCTACATCGGTGAGACCAAGTGCAGGCTCGACCCGAAAGAGTTGCCCATTCCTTCTCTCCAGAGATGCTACCTCACCCGCTGAGTTTCTCCAGCATTTTTGTCTACCTTCGATTTTTCCAGCATCTGCAGTTCTTTCTTAAACATGGGTGTCTCCAGGGTGCTATTCCCTATATGGAGGACTCCTGTGCGTGACTTTGTTTAACGTGGGGAGACAGGTGCACAGACAGCCACCCCATGGTCCTTGACAAATCTGGGTCAGGATCCAGTGGCATGGAGTCCAAGGACCGGAGACCCTTTTCTGCTGCAGCCTTCATCCGCCTTCCCGGCCGTTGTGATGCTCCACTAAGGTCAGCCATCGTCCTCCGCCTGTTCCATCGTTGAGGTCTTGGTTGGATTGCTCTTTGTCAGGGACCTCCCCCTTGACCTTACCGCCATGGGTGGTCCTAGCAGGAGCATAGCTCCAGACGGCATCGCTCTCAGGATCTCAGGTCCACACAAGCTTCTCCACCACAGATAAGATGATAATCCACAGCTCGTTCCGTACACCCACAAACCTGTGTGTGGAAAAAGTGACCCTTTAGATTTCTATTAAATACACTGCAACCCACTTACAACAATGCAGTATTTGCCTGCTAAATTGGTTGCTCTTCCTGTATCTAAACTTGTCATTTATCTTGAAGGACACCCTAAGCCCTCTGAATGGCTCCTTATAAAACTATCTATATTCCCAAACTTAGATAACAATGAAGGCACATCATCTCCACACAGCAGAGTGTATTTATTCAGAGTAATTAAACTCAGTACCAAAACAAACCCAAATTGAGTCTCTACCAAAGTAAAGATGCGTTCTCACCTACTATGCTCCCATCACTCGCAACTGTACAGCCAAGTTCTCCTCTCAAGTAAACACGATGGGCTGAAAGCCTAATTCTACCCCTATAACTTGTGAACTTGTGAAATTTAGCTCTAACTCCATCTAGAGTGTGCAGAAGACACCACTGTGATGGGCCGGCTCACGAACAGTGACGGAGATAGAGAACTTACTGACATGATATCAGGACAATAACGTCTCCCTCAATGTCAGCAAGACAATAGACAATAGACAATAGGTGCAGGAGTTGGCTATTTGGCCCTTCGAGCCAGCAACGCCATTCAATGTGATCATGGCTGATCAACTCCAATCAGTACCCCGTTCCTGCCCTCCTCATATCCCCTGACTATCTAAGAAGTAGAAAGTACTGCTATCTTTAAGAGCCCTATCTAGCTTGCTCTTGATAGCATCCAGAGAACCTGCCTCCACCGCCCTCTGAGGCATAGAATTCCATAGACTCACCACTCTATGTGAGAAAAAGTGTTTCCACGTCTCCGTTCTAAATGCTTACTCATTCTTAAACTGTGGCCCCTGGTTCTGGACTCCCCCAACATCGGGAACATGTTTCCTGCCTCTAGCGTGTCCAAGCCCTTAACAATCTTATATGTTTCAATGAGATACCCTCTCATCCTTCTAAACTCCAGAGTGTACAAGCCCAGCCGCTCCATTCTCTCAGCATATGACAGTCCCGCCGAAGACGAAGGAGCTAGTTGATAGACAACTCACTGGGACCGGCAGCATCTCTGGAGAGAAGGAAGGGGTGACCTTTCAGGTTCGAGACCCTTCTTCAGACTAAGAGTCAGGAGGGAGGGATACGTAGAGATATGGAAGGGTGAGGTGTGAAAACAAGAGATCAAAGGGAAGGAACATCAAGGAAAATGTAGCTAGTTATTGACTTCAGGAAGCGTGGGAGTACAAGCCCCAATCAGTATCAATGTGCGAATTCTGAAGCTAGAGGAAGGAATGTAGGGCAGGGGGAAGGGAGAATTAGGTGCGAGTCCAGCTGAGAATTCTGGAGAATTCAGTGTTCATGCAGTTAGGTGGTAAGCTCACAACCCAATGGTACAAACAGTGAATTCTCATTTTAAGTAACAACCCCACCGCTCCCCACCCCACCCCACCCCACCCTACCGCTCCCCACCCCACCCCACTGCTACCCACCCCACCGCTCCCCACCCCACTGCTACCCACCCCACCGCTCCCCACCCCACCCCACCCCACCCTACCGCTCCCCACCCCACCCCACTGCTCCCCACCCCACCCCACCCCACTGCTCCCCACCCCACCACTCCACTACCACCCACCCCACCGCACTGCTCAACAACCCCATCCCACCCCACCCCACCTGCAGTTTCTTGTCTCTCTATTTTGTTTGCGTGTGCTTTGTCAACAGGTGCTGGACACTGGGTGGAGGCTCAGACAATTCCCAAACAGAAGGATTTCCAGGCTGTCCTCGGCCCAAAGCTGCCGACCCAGAGGACGCTTGCTGCCCCAAGCCCAACAGTCAAACCTCCAAATACACAGCGTACCAAACCTAGCAAGGAGAAAGTACTGGACGGAAATTACTTGGTAAGTATATATGTAATGCAAAGTCAAATATAATATCCTCAAGTCTATATACTGTATATATATATATATTATTGTCTATTTATTTGTCATAGATAGATAGATAGATAGATAGATAGATAGATAGATAGATGGCTAGATGGAGATAGATAGATGGATGGATGGATGGATGGATGGATGGATGGATGGATGGATGGACGGACGGACGGACGGACGGACGGACGGACGGACGGACGGACGGACGGATGGCAGTCACGTGCCATGAGTAATTACTCAGGGTAGGCAAATCATGTGGCTTTTAAAAAATCTTAAACCGCGCATGCGCAGATTGTTCTCCTCGTCCAAAGTTGTCACTCGACTTTTATAAAGTTTTCAAAAGCCATGTCTCTTAATAAAGTACCGTATTTCCCGGCAATGAAGATGCACCCCCATTTTGAGTTGCTAAATTTTGAAAGAAGGCTGGCGGGACAGAATTTCGCACGCTCAAAACAATAAAAAATAAAAATAAAGAAAGTAACAATTCAATTTGCCCAAGGCTTCCAAATCTCCTCCATTCTGAATTACTGAATGGCTGGGGGGTGGAGGGTGACGGCAGGTGTAGAGATGGTGGGAAAAACAGGAGCACATCGGGACAGGTTGAATCAGTTGTGATCTTATTGAATGACAATACTAGTTCAAGGGACCAATTGGGGTGAGAGTTCCTTTCACAGTGTGTGCGTGGGGAGTGTGGCCAGGGGTAAAGTTGCGGGGGAGGGCAGGAGCGTTGAGAAGGAGGGGGTCGGGGATCATGCCAGTAACCCACTCACTCACCGCTGCCGCGGCGCTCCGGGTGCAGAGCCACCGCATTGTAGTAGGGGGGGGAAATAGCACGGGTCGCTGCGAGCGGCTGCCGGGACCTCAGTGCCTTTTGTTGGCCCGCTCACTTCTGGCAGTGCTCTCCGTCTGAACAGCGAGGGGACCAGCTCAAGAGCAAAGATCATAGAGCGGAGCTGGTCAGCGGGCGATGGATAACAGGACAGCGGGCAGTGGAGCTTACTCCTGTGTCAGCGCGAACAAGGGACCAATTGAGGTTACTCGCACTGACACGTGGAGTAAGCTCCACCGCCCGTGGTCCTGTTATCCATCGCCCGCTGACCCGCTCTTGAGCTGGTTGCTGGCACAATCCACGACCCCCTCCTTCTCAACGCTCCTGCCCTCCCACAACTTTACCCCTGGCCAGACTCACCACACGCTGTGAAAGGAACTCTTCCCCCCTCCCCCAGCGGAGCTGTCCTTTCACAGCCGCTTCCCATCAGCTGCTAGCAATGAGGGATAGACTTGGCTATCCCTCCGTGTAGCAACATCGTTCTTGATGTTGCTGTACCGAGGGATAGCCAAGTCTATCTTTCTTGTCTAACAACCTAACCTTCGGCCTCCAAGATGCAGGTACATTTTCGTGCCTTATTTTTGGGTAAAAGAATAGCGTCTTCATTGCCGGGAAATACGGAATTGAAAAACATATAGCTCAAAGAAATCTACTTACCTTATTATTTGTACACGAACTCCATTCTTCTCTCTTTGTTTCTTAAGCTACTCTTAAGATAATGCCAATCCATGCTTGAAAAACCCGCCAAGAAACTTGCGCTGCGCATGCGCAGTACGCAGTACGCAGTCCACGCTGCAAAGACAGAATTTCAGCTGCCTTCAGCTCCCCTTGTCATTGAAGGCTTGAAATAGCGTCGACTGCATGTCAGCTGCACAGACATTCACGTGTTACATATACTACGCATTAAAGGCACGGAGAATTATGCCTGCCTAAGAGATCGATCTTTTAGATAGGCATAATTCTCCCGTGCCTTTACCATTTATATTTAATAATTATCATTTTATAATTTTAGTCAGGGTATGCAGTGCGTAATAATGGATGGGATTTATATAGCGCCTTTCTAATACTCAAGGCGCTTTACATCGCATTATTCATTCACTCCTCAGTCACACTCGGTGGTGGTAAGCTACTTCTGTAGCCACAGCTGCCCTGGGGCAGACTGACGGAAGCGTGGCTGCCATTCTGCGCCTACGGCCCCTCCGACCACCACCAATCACTCACACACATTCACACACATTCACACACAGGCAAAGGTGGGTGAAGTGTCTTGCCCAAGGACACAACGACAGTATGCACTCCAAGCGGGATTCGAACCGGCCACCTTCCGGTCGCCAGCCGAACACTTAGCCCATTGTGCCATCTGTCGTACCCTGGCGGCACGTGCCTGATTGATAGATAGATCGATAGATGTATAGATGGATGGATAGATGGATGGATAGATGAATAGATAGAGAGATGGATGGATGGATGGATGGATGTATGGATGGATGGATGGATGGATGGATGGATGGATGTATGGATGGATGGATGGATGGATGGATGGATGGAAAGAAAATACTGGAGTAACTAAGCGGGACAGACAGCATCTCTGGAGTGAAGGAATGAGTGACATTTCGGCTCAAGACCTTTTTCAGAAGACCCGAAACTAGAGATATAGATGGTACTTAGGACACATGAATGGAAGATTGTGGAGCCGGAGAGCAGGATAAATCACAGATGGGGAGCAGCAAGAAAGAGTGTTGCAGAACTCTCGTCAGAGGGAGGAGGAGAACTTCTTCAAAGTAGGCAGGCCTTGAGGAGATTTCGCAGTGGAGCAGCCAAAATATGTAGGGAGATATCATGTTCTTCACAGATGCCGCCTGACCCGCTGAGTTACTCCAGCACTGTGTGAAACGTCACCTATCCATGTTCTCCACAGATGCTGCCTGACCCGCTGAGTTACTCCAGCACTCTGTGAAACGTCACCTATCCATGTTCTCCACAGATGCTGCCTGACCCGCTGAGTTACTCCAGCACTCAAATTGAATTTTCCTTCCTCAGAGGCGGTCTAATTTGCGGTTGTACACTGTCGGAGGAGGGAGTGTAGTCTCTGCCAACCTCTCTGTTGTTCTTCACAGATGAGCCGCCACTGTGTGGATGATCATTCGGACCTCTGCGTTGTGAATATCAACGACCAGGGCCTCAATGCCGTACGTATCACAACGTCACAGCAATGTGCTTGTATTTTGAAGCTGGAATTATAGAATAATACAGCATAAATGAAGGCCGTTTAATCCGCTGTACCTTTAGTTTAGTTAGAGATACAATGCGGGAACAGGTCCTCCGTCCCACCCTGTCCGCACTAACCAGTAATCCCCGCTCACACTAGGAACAATTTATAATGATACTAAGCCAATTAACCTACAAACCTGCATGTTCACAAGTTATAGGCGGAGAATAGGCCATTCTGCCCATCGAGTCTACTCCGCCATTCAATTGTGGCTCCTAATCCCATTTTCTGCTTCCTGCCTCCTAATCCCATTTTCCTGCCTTCTCCCCATAACCCTTGACTCCACCCGAAACGTTGCCCATTCCTTCTCACCAGAGATGCTGCCTCACCCGCTGAGTTACTCCAGAATGGTCAGGCAGCATCTGCAGTTCTTTCTTACACACCCTTGACACTCGTTCTAATCAAGGATTTGTCTACATCTGCCTTCAAAATACCCACTGACTTGGCCTCCACAGCCCTCTGTGGCAATGAGTTCCACAGATTAACTACCCTCTGACTAAAGAAGTTCCGCTTCACCTCCTTTCTAAAAGAGCGTCCTTTAATTCTGAGGCTATGCCCTATGGTCCTAGACTCTCTGGAAACATCCTCTCCACATCCTTCCATTATTCTGCAAGTTTCAATGAGCCCCACAAACCCCTTACCCTAAACTCCAGTGAGTAGAGGCCCAGTGCTGTGAAGCGCTCGTCATATACTAACCCACTCATTCCTGGAATCACATCTTTGCTATCGTGCTATCGTTAGACCCAGTGCTTATTTTGTGACAGTACGGTGTTCCTCGCGTCTTTACAAGGTTTAAAAACTAGATTTTCAAGTATTTAGAATTTTTAATGTTGCAAAAAGATTAGTAAAGCTTAAAAAGCAAAATTTATCATTTAAATTAAGCTTTCAGGGCCCTTAAACAGCTTAAGCAGTTGTCGGACAGCGAACCATTGTAGACACCAACAGCAAGGAACATCAGCACCTTTAAAAAAATTACCTCGACAAAAAAACCTCTACAAAAAATTTACCTCTCCAATTAATCACTTTTTTCCCCCATATCTTCTATACATAACTGAAACTCTGATCTTGTTATCTTCCGGTTTGGCGGTCTTTATATTTGCGCAAAAACGGTACGCGATAGCGCTACAATTTTTCACCAGCTTACTCACCATTCGCCTGTGCTGCGATTTCACCAAGTTTCGTTCCGATCGGTGGAAGCTGGTAAGAGTTTAAAAATCTTAAAAACCGCACGTGCGCAGATTGATTGCCTCTCCTGCCGTTCAGCGCCGTGTGGATTGGTCCCTTCTACTAATAATAATAATAATAAATTTTATTTTCGGGCGCCTTTCAAAATCTCAAGGACACCTTACAGAAATTAACAGAAGAGAAAAAACATATAGTCGGAGTAAAATAAATAATAAGGACATCACCAGTACACAAATTAAAGACAGAAATTGCTCCAAAGACAAAAAATCAAAAAACACAATGTGAAAGAGAGAGCAGCGGCAGCTAAAGCGTGCCAGCGTCCACTCTCCCTTCCGACAGCCATCTTGGACACAGACTAACATAGTAACTTACACACAGAAAAAAATCATCCCCCCACAATGGTTACCACTGTGGGGGAAGGCACAATGTCCAGTCCCCATCCCCAGTTCACCCAAAGTCAGGCCTATTGAGGCCACCGCTATTGCCTCTACGGAGGCCCGATGTTCTGGCCGGGTGGTGTTGCCCCGGCGTCGGGAGAGTCCTCTCAGCGGCTGGGCCACCTGGAACGACCGCTTCCTAGCTGGGGACTGCGGCTTCCGAAGCCGACAAGGCCGCGCCGGTTTGGAGCTCCCAGGCTCCCGATGTTAAAGTCGGCGCCGCCCGCTCCGCAGACCCGCAGCCCGGAGGTGTTGATCTCGGCGGTCACAGCTCACCGGGGCTCCAGCGCGTCGATCCAGTGTGGTGACCCAGGCAAGGCATCGCCCGCTCTGCTCCGCGATAGCGCTCCAGCGCTGTGCCGCCACCGAAGCCGAGGTGCTGGGCGGTCCCTGCCAGGAAACGGCGCTCCACGCCCGCTGGTAGGCCACGAGGACGGGTCGACGGGGCAGCCCGGAGAAAAAGCTGCCTCACCGACCAGGTAGGGACCTAGAAATAGTTACCCCCTTCCCCCCACATTAAAAAGTCAATTTCTCCAACGGACGAAGCACAGGACTTACTAAAAACTACAAAAAAAAGTGAATTAAACGGACGGCTGCTGGTTAGCAGCCGTGCCCCAAGATGGCTCCTCCTCCTACTGTCACTCCGCGGGGCGGTCCGCCTCTTCCTGAGCCATCGCGTCTTTACTGCATCTGCGGGAGGCTCTGGATGGCCAGCGGAGGTCTCCAACCAGACACAATTTTTGGAGGGAGGGACTGGAAACGGCCCAACCTAGCCCGACGCGGAGTCAGAGATGTCGCCAAACAGAAAGCGGAGATTCTGATCCCAGCGGAGGAGTGCGACCAGCGCACGCTGTGAGTTCCCATCGCATCACCAACCCCTTGCCCTGGTCCCCCTCGCTGGCTCCTGTCCCCCTCCCCGTGATACTGCACTCTCCCCCATGGCTCTTCCCCCGTCTTTTCTCCGAGCTCCCTCCCCCTTGCCCCAACACCCCGCCCACACACCACTCCCCCCCCGCCCACACACCGTTTCCC